>NW_026527844.1:179435-295228 GCF_017976375.1 Cuculus canorus
GGTTTCCCGTGGTGGCACAGCCACTAAAAAAGAGTTTTCGGCAAAAATAGCCAAGAGGAGCAGTGAGAAGGCTGCTTAATTCCAGATCCGGGACTTTTAAGAAGACACCGAGTACATGTGAGCTGCTGGGAAAAAAGATGGGAGCATCACTAAGAAAAGAGGGAAAATGATTATAAGCATGTGGAAGCAAATACTAGAAAAGCAGGGGGTAAAGCTAGAGGAATTAATGTTGCAAAAGATGCTTTTATGGAGCAAGAGACAGGGTTATACTCCAGATATAATAACATCATTTACTGTTTCGAATTGGAAAGAGATAGGGAACAGGCTGTTTGATAGCGCTTCACACAGAGACAAAGAGTCGGTATCCTTGTTAACCGCATGGAGCCTTTTGTTTGATACTTGGAAAGACTTTAAAAAACAGAGGGATTGGGCAGAGCAAGATCTTTCAGCCCTTGCCTCCCGAGACGAGCCTCCGTCTGCTGAGGATCTGTTAACGGAGCAAGAGGAATTTTCTATATTAACTGCCAACCCAGACTCTGCATCTCTATCTGAGTTTCAACACATAATTCAAGAAATCTGGTAATGCTCTCAAAGAATAAACGAGCCGGGTGAATGGGACAATCCTGTGGCGGGGGGCGGCACTGAGGCGGCTGCTTCAAAAAACAGAAAGATCGAGGCTAACGCCGAGCCAACCTCTGCGGGTTCCTCCGGTAAACCTCAAACCCCTCGGGTGTCGGATTCACCCTCGGCACAGGTTACTGTGAGACCGTATGATCCCTGTGCATTTTGGCAAAAGGTAAAACAACGGGCTATGCTAGAAGGACGTTGGACATTGTCCGAGGCAATAACTGCACCCTTAAAGGAACGTGACCAGAGTCCTGTGACAACTATGGCATTCCCGGTGGTCCAGGGGGATCCAGGACAGGGAATTATGGATGAGCACAGACCATACACCTGGAAAGTAATACAAGAACTTCAAAAAACTGTTACACAGTATGGTCCCAGCTCCCCTGCGACAATGCAATTGCTTCGATTATTAACTATGGAAGAGATGAGACCATATGACTTTGCCCAAATTGCACAAATTATGTTTCAGCCTGTTCAGTGCACAGTTTTTTGAAATATTTGGACTCAAAGGGCAGAAGCACAGGCAATACGGAACCTGCAGCTCCCCCATCAGATCCCCGATATGGGAACGGTGCAGATGCTGTAACAGGAACTGGGCAGTTTAGATCCACAGCATCAAGGTCAGTGGCACCCTTCAGTGCTTGAATGAGTAAAAGCAGTAGGGATTGAAGCACTGATGGGAACAGCCGAGATCGCTGAACCGAAGGATAAATATACAACAATTACACAGGGAATTTGAGAGCCATTTTTACAATTTGTAGAGAGGCTGCGGGCTGCTGTAGAATGCCAAGTTTTTGATGACTATGTCAAAACAATGTTGATCACACAACTGGCGTGAGATAATGCTAATGCAGAGTATCAAAAAATAATACATGCCTTGCCAGGTGAACCGACTCTTGAAACTATGATCATGGCTTGTGCCCAGATGGGGTCGGTTGACCAAAAAATGACTGCTCTCACTGCTGCTATGGCAGCCATGGGAACACCTGACAAAGGATGTTGTCCGGTTAGGACTGGACATCTCAAAACTGCCTGTTCAAATAGATGAAAAAAGAATAGTGGCACTGCTAAATCAGCCATTGCATCAGCTGTTAGCAGATGTCTCAGGTGTGGGAAAGCTGGACACTTTGCTAAGCAATGCCAGTCCAAATATCACATAAATGGAGAGTTGCTACAGCCGGGAAACGGGAGACAGAGCGCGGGGGGGCGCGCCCAGACACAAATACCCATGCCCATGAAGAACGCTTGGTCTCCTGCCATGCGGCCCCAGGCCTTTGCGACCTCTTATCAGGAAAAACCATCTGAGCAGCAGGGATGGATGTATCCACCACCCACACAGTAACTATTAATACACAGGGAGTAGACAAGGTCCCTCTGAAAGCGTGGGGGCCCATCGGTTATAGACTCAGTCCTTACTTATGGGACGTTCCAGTGCTATCTTACAAAACATTTCAGTTCACGTGGGAGTAATTGATGAGGATTTTACAGTACAGATTTGTGCAATGGTTTCTACTATCACCCCCCCTGTTACAATACAAGAGGGAACTCGCATTGCACAATTGGTGCCTTTTAAAAGCAGTGTTCTTAAAACAGAACAAGTCATCCGTGGAGATGGGGGATTTGGATCCACTGGACCACCTCAAATTTGTTGATCACAACCTCTCTCAGACACAAGGCCACAAATGAAATGTATCCTTGTTATGAACACTGCTTTTCCACATTCCATTCAAATATCTGGACTGCTTGACACAGGGGCTGACGTTACTATCATTGCTCGAAGGGACTGGCCTGATTCCTGGCCCGTGGTACTGCAACTTCAGGAGTAATTGGACTAGGAGGTATGGCTACTAGTCTCATTGCAGCAAAACCTGTAATTATTATGAACCCTGAAGGGCAAAATGCCACTGTATGACCTTATATTACTCCAGCCCCCTTAAACCTCTGGGGAAGAGACTGTTTGGGACAATGGGGAGTCCGTATCACAACGGATTTTCCATAGGGGTCACTATCCTGCCGGGCACTAAAAAACCCACTTTAAGGTTGTGATGGCTCACAGATAAGCCAGTGTGGGTGGATCAGTGGCCCCTTAACAAAGAGAAACTCACAGCCCTGCACACATTAGTGGTAGAACAGTTAGCTGCAGGCCATATTGAAGAGTCACACAGTCCTTGGAACACACCGGTTCCTGTGATCAAAAAGAAATCAGGAAAATGGCGATTATTACATGACCTGCGAAAAATCAATGAAGTGCTTGCAACCATGGGGGCACTACAGCCGGGACTACCTTCCCCAACAATGATTCCAATGCAATGGGACATATTGGTCATGGACTTAAAAGATTGTTTCTTTACAATTCCTTTAGATGAAAATGATGTCAAAAAATTTGCTTTTACAGTTCCTTCGACTAATCATGCGGAACCCACAAAAAGATATCATTGGAAGGTTTTACCCCAAGGGATGAAAAACTCACCTACCATCTGTCAATGGTTTGTAGCCCAGGCACTGAGTGTTGTATGGCAGAAATATCCTGAATGCTATTGCTATCATTCTATGGATGACATCTTATTGGCTGCTGCAATGTCAGAACAATTAGGAGAATTGGAAAGGGACACTAGACAAATGTTGGAATGTTATGGCCTGGTCATTGCCCCTGAAAAGCTACAACGTGTTCAACCGTGGTTGTATTTGGGCATGAAAGTGCTGGCCAAAACAGTCCAACCTCAGGCAATTGAGATAGTAACTGAAATCAAAACTTTAAATGATGTTCAGAAAATAGTTGGAATTATAAATCGGCTGAGACCCTATTTGGGCCTTACATCATCACAAATACAACCCCTATTGATCTGTTAAAAGGGGACACAGATATTGCAGCACCCAGGGTTCTAAATAAGGAAGCCAGAAATGTTCTGACCCTTGTAGAGCAAAGCCATTCAGGAAAAGCATGTCTGGCGCATTGACCTGACTGGAATTGTGCAGGCATTGGTCTTTGTGGAAGGCTCAATGCCCTATGCTGCGCTCGGGCAGTGGGATCAGGGGTGGGAAGACCCCCTCCATATATTGGAGTGGATCTTCTTACCATTTCGAACAAAAAAGGCTGCTCCAGGATTATATGAGCTGTTGGCTCAACTCATTATAAAACTTCGAACACGATGTGTGGAACTATTGGCACGAGATCCAGAATGTATTGTTATTCCGTACAAGTTCAATATTTTGAATGGTGTCTTGCCAATAGTTCTGCACTTCAAGCTGCACTACTCAGTTTTACAGGCCAGATATCGTATCATTTTCCTTCCCATCCACTTTGTAAACTGGGAACTCAAATCTCTATCGCACAGAAATTGTTAAGCCAAACAGCACCTGTTGATGGACCCACAGTTTTCACAGATGGGTCTGGGAAAACAGGGAAAGCTGCTGTTACATGGTTTGATGGACAAAATTGGCAACATTTAATTGAGCATCAACCAGGCTCCCCACAAGTGGTGGAATTACGAGCAGTCACATTGGCATTTCAACAGTTCCCACAAGCCATAACTGTGGTAACCGACTCTGCTCATGTTGCAGGCCTAGTGCAGAGATTGGATAAAACAGTTCTTGGACAAGTGACGAACCACCTGTTGTTTGGAGTTATGAAGCTCCTGTGGGAAACTGTACAAAAACGCAGCCTACCCTATTATATTCTACACATAAAAAGCCATACTGACTTACCTGGTTTTATAGCAGAAGGAAATGCCCGGGCTGACCAATTAGTATCTGCGGTAGCATTGGGACCAGTACCAAACATTATCCAACAAGCAATTGCTTCTCATCAATTTTTTCACCAGGGTCACAGAGCACTCAAGAGACGGTTTCAGCTTTCTACTACTGAAGGTTGATCTATCGTTGCCTCATGTCCGGATTGTCAAGGCCAACATTTTCCATCAGTTTATGGAGTAAATCCTAGAGGCTTACAGGCCCTACAAATTTGGCAAACTGATACAACTCGTATTACGGAATTTGGCCAAAAAAAGTATGTACATGTATCAATTGATACCTTTTCTTCTGTCATTATTGCTACTGCACATACTGGAGAAACAGCAAAAGATGCTATTGGGCATTGGCAAAAAGCCTTCGCCACCTGTGGTGTTCCTCGACAAATTAAAACTGACAATGGTCCCGCTTATGTTTCTGGGTGAGTGAAAGCATTTTTAGAGTCTTGGGGTGTCAGCCATGCTACAGGTGTTCCTCACTCCCCCACCAGTCAGGCACTTGTAGGATGTGCCCATGGTACACTTAAGTGCCTTTTACAAAGACAAAAGGCGGGAATGTCTGGGGAATCACCTGACGCAAGGCTGAACAAGGTGATGTATGTATTAAATTTCTTAACTATCAATGAGGAACATCAGAATCCCCCAACGATTCGACATTTTGAATCCTTGAAGTCTACCACAGCTATCCCTGATGGAGTGAAGGTTCAAGTGAAGGACCTTCAAAGTGGTCAGTGGTCAGGCCCATGCAAGCTATTAACTTGGGGTCGAGGGTATGCTTGTGTTTCCACAGATGAAGGACCTCGGTGGTACCCTGCTCGTTGTGTTCGCCCTGCTGTGGATAAGCCACGGAGGCCACGTGTGGGGAATCAAACAGCTGGAGATGAGTGTGATGGATAACCCTTGCTAACATCAAAGAACTGCCATAACAACTGGAGTGTAAATCGTATACCGGAACCACAAGTTAGAGCTGTTAGAAATAGAGTATAAGTCATGTACTGGAACCACGAGTTAGAGCTGTTAGGATCAGTAGAAATGGAGTATAAGTCAATGTTTGTATACTTTTCAGATGCACCTATGATATTACTCAGCGCAGTTAAGTATTGATGCTACTTTACTTCCCTGTTTCAAGAGTGGGTATGTTTGTAGTTGTGCTGTCGATGTTGCCCTGCATTGTGTGTCTGCTGCGAAGGGCCCCGCAGCAGCCGACACAGGCAATCTTTAACGGGCAATGTTCTTTAGCACAAATACAAAAAGGGGGAATTGTGGGGGTCCACAGCGGGCTGAGGACCCCTGATTAATGCACCCGGAAGGAGATCATGGGACGGGAATTGGGCAGACAGTATAGGACCATGCATGAAAGTAGTACCATCCATTCACAGATTGTTTATGTATAAGCTAATCCAATCATGGGGAGACGCGTGTGTTAATCAAGGGTATAAGAGGCGCGCGTAAGACCAAGCACCGGCCGGCCAGCCCTGTAACTTCAATAAAGAAACTTGCTTCCACATCACCGTGTCGTGTCTCAACAGTGACACTCTATGACCCTTCAATGAACTGATTCTTCTCTGAATCTTCTACGAGATTGGTCAATGGTTCCATGACTTGTCTATAACTTGACCTTTCTCAGAAACAACTCTTCTCCAAACCGAACATTCTATGAACTTTCTATGACCAAAATATTTTGGAAACCCCTAATAAACTATCACACTTCAATAACTCAACTTCCATGACCCAAATATTCTATGACCCTGTTATGACCTCAATCTTCTATGACCCGAGACTTCTATGACCCAACTCTGCTATGAGACTTCTATGAACCAACCAAGCAATGAGACCTCTGCAACTGAACACTTCTATGAACCATCTCAAACCAAACTCTTCCGTCCCTCCTTTATGACCCGACTCTTCTATGATCTGAGAATTCTCACACTGAAGTATTCTAACGTTCTCCTATGACCCAGCCCTTCTATGACCCTACCATTCTATGACCCAACAACTCTTCTGCAACTCCATGGAGCTGTGTGAGAGCCTTGGAATCTCACATAACTCTGCAAGACTCTCTTTGGAATAACTGGTCCCAAATTGATTCGGCAATGTGAGAATCTTTCTGACAACAACGTCATTGTAGTCAAAGCCAGATCTGCCTGCCCAGGGCCTGGGGGTCAGGGCTTGGCCTTTCTGCTTCGTCAAGCAAGCCCAGGCTTTTCTCAGCATCACAGACGCCTGCACAGCACCTTTGCCTGCCTGCAATCATGGCCTCCAATTCTCAGCTCTAATGAGAATAATACTTCAAGATACCCTGAGTTCTGCTTTTGACTTCTTGAGATGTTTCTTCAGTCTCCTCTAAGGAGCTGAAGTTCAAGGGCTCATCAGCCAATCCACCCTGGGACTCATTAAATTATAGAAAGTCTCAACAAGCTCTTTCTTGTCCTGCAGTTTTCTTCAGGTCTTCCAACCTTGTACAGCCCCTTGGAATCATTTCCCAGTCAGTTTAAAGAAAAAGATTTTGATGTTTTAATGTGAGGTGTATATTTCATTGCTTTTCAGCTTAGAGCAGAGGCGACAGAAGCTTCTGCAATGGGCTTTGATGTTGAGTGTCTCCTCAGGAGGTCTCAACAGCATGGAGAAGCCGTCCCTTGAACTCTAACCTTGCACGGACAGCCTCGCTCCTCACCTCCCCAGGGCCCCGTTGCTCTCATTGTCCCCCTGGGACTTGCATCTCTTCTCCTTCCATCAGACTTCCCTGAATTCCAGAGCTGAGTGCTCCATTGCACCATCTCCCACAGAACCACAAAATCACAGAATGACCCGAGTTGGAAGGGACCCAAAAGGATCATTGAGTCCAACTCCTATCCCTGCACGGGACAATCCCAAACTTCAGTCCATGTGTCTGAGGGCGTTGTCCAAATCCTCTTGGAATACTGTCAGGCTTGGCACCATGACCCCTTCCCTGGTGAGCATGTTCCAATGCTCCACCACCCTCTGAGTGAAGAACCTTTTCCTAATGTCCAATGTAACGCTCCCCTGGCACACCCTCCTGCCATTCCCTTGGGTCTTATCAATGGTTGTCAGAGAGAAGAGCTCAGCTCCTCCTGTTTCCCTTGTAAGGAAGCAGTGTATTGTTGTGAGGTCCTCCTTCAGTCTCCTCTTGTCCAGGCTGAACAGACCAAGTAACTTCAGCCGCTCCTCATTAGACCTTCCATGCAGATCCTTCACCAATTTGTGGCCTTCTCTGGATACTCTCCAATAGCTTTAGATTCTTTTTATACTGTGATGCTGTCGACGGCGAGGGAAGCAAGCGGACAACTCAGTGTGAGTGATAAAGCAAGCTTCGACTTTATTCAAAATCAGCCCGGATTATATACCCTAACATTCAAAAGATGCTTTGTGCTTTATAATTTGTTACACCTTATACATGATTAGTTACTTAAAACTATTTGTTCTCTATTGATTCATTGTCCTTTGTTAATTCATTAATACTATGTTGCTACTTCGAGTTCCGTTTATCTACTTGCAGTTATATTACAGTTGCTGCTGGGCTCGGTGCTCCATCCTGTTCCCTTGGGAAAGATTCACTTGTCCTTCAGAAGTTTCTTCTTAGAGACTCCTCCTTGTATGCCTTCTTGTTCTTTCAGTCCATATCTTCACTCAGAGTTTAACAAGGTTTCCACTTACACAATACGTGTCTCACAAAGCTTCTGTTAAATCATGTCCTTGTTCACTTAACCATTCCTCGATCCATTTTTCAACATTCTCATGTCCTTTTTCACTTAACCATTTCCCAACATCTGGCAATGGGGATGTTAGAAACACATTCTGGAAAGGAAAATTCCGACCCTCTAAACTGTCTCTTGCTGCCTATCTGTGCCGCTCTTGTGGAATAAAGTCAGCAGCTCAAGGCATGGGGCGCTGGGCGCAGGGCTGAGGCAGCGCTGCGTCTCCCCACAGGTGGGCCCGGCCCTGGCTCCCCTCCCCTCGGGTCCATTGGGGCGGAAAGCAGCTCACAAGAGGGCCCATCCGCCCACCCATTTCCACGGCTGGGGGAGGGGGGTGGGTTTGCCACCAGTCTTTCTGAGGAGAACCATTATACATTCTGAGGGCCTGAAAGGGTCAAAAGCAGAATGATGAAGCCAGAGGCCTTGAGAGCAGTGTTCTGTAGGGCCTGGAAGGGTCAATAACAGAACACTGTGCGGAGAGCAAAAGCCGCTCCTCCTGGAAGGGAGGATGTGGACACAGAGGTTCTTGGCAATATAATGGCTTTCAGGCGTCCCTGTGAGCTGGTCTCCGTCAGAGCTCCTTACAGCCGAGCCGAGAAGCAGCCAGTGGGCTTCTTTTAGACGGCTCACAGGAAACAAATGAGGGGTTTTATCGGCTGCTTTCCTCCCTCGGTAAATCCAGATGCTGCCCGGGACAGCCTGTCCTGGTGAGCCTCCCACAATTCGAGAGGCGCCCCTTATCTTCAGGGTTCGTCTGTAACGATGAGCGGAGGGTGATTTCTGGAGCGGTTATGGTCTCTCGCCGGGATGTGCCCTCTTTGTATCACTCCCATTTGTCTTTAGCGTGGTTGCTGATCCATCCCTGGCAGCAGCTGCACGGGCGGCACCTCAAGGAAAAGGGAGGTCGGAGAGACTTAGGAAGGGTTGAAAACAGTGGATGAGGCATTGAGGCAGGTCTGGAGGCGGAGCGGGCAGCTCTGCTGGTAACACAGTGCCCACAAAATGCCAGGGTTGACTTCCAAGCGGGAAGCGTTAAGGAAGAATTTTGCCTCTTGTGATGGCAACCTTTCCCTCAAATAAAGTTGTGTCCTCAACACCAGAAATGGTGCCTCCCCCTTCCCTCCCCCTTCCCTCCCTGCACGCCTTTTGCCACCCATCCCGCATTCCATGACACAAGCACACTTGGAGGATGGGAAGGGCAGGAGGTGCGAGCGTGCACGTGGGGGACCCCCTCCACCCCAAATCCCCACAGGTGCCAGGACAGCCCCACACAGGTGGGTGGATTCCCCCGTGTCCTCGGGAAAGAGCCCCCCTCATGCCAAACCCAGCCCCGTGCAACCCCTGGGAACTGGGCAGCAGCCAAAGAGTCCCCTCCATGTTCAGTGTTGGGCCCCTCGCTCCAAGGAGGACATGGAGGGGCTGGAGCATGTCCAGAAAAGGGAACAGAGCTGGGGAAGGGGTGGAACCCCAGGGTTCTGGGTATGGCTTTGGGACCTGGGGCTGTTTAACCTGGAGAAGGGGCGGCTGAGGGGAGACCTTATCACTCTCTGCAGCTCCCGGAAAGGAAATTGTGGTGAGGTGGGTGCTGGGCTCTTCTCTCAAGTCAGAATGGACAGAATGAGAGGAAATGGCCTCAAGTTGCACCAGGGGAGGATTAGGCTGGATATGAGGAACAATTTCTTTATTGAAAGAATGAAGCACAGGTAGAGGATGCCCAGGGAGGTGTGGAGTCCCCATCCCTGGAGGTGTTCAGACAGAGTGTAGATCATGGGACCATGGAATCATTAAGGCTGGAAAAGACCTCTAAGACCATCTGGTCCAACCCTCGACACAACAGCACCGTGCCACATAGAGGTGGTTCTTCAGGACATGGTTTATTCAGCACGGTGGGTGGGGCCGATGGTTGTGCTGGATGAGCTTAGAGGTCTTTAATGACTCTGTGATTCTATGATTCCATGAACTCTCTCCCTGCAGGCACCTCCAGCACCTCTGCCTGGCTCAGAGGCCCCAGGAGCACAGCGCTTGCAGAATGCGCCTGGCTCTTGACTGCTGCCTTGGACGGCTCACGATGAGGATGGTCTGTGTAGCCAGGGAACGGACTGCGATGTCGCTGTCTTCTGTCATGGGCTCAAGGACTGTGGTGGAAACAAACAGAGCTGAGATGAAGCCCCGCGTCTACAGAGACCCCCGAGCATCCCCTCCAGACCCCACCAGCCCCAGCCAGGAGAGAGCTGCTGTGCAGGAATGCCCCAACTGCCCCAGACATGTTTCCTGGAGCAGGACCAGGCAAGGTGGCGCCCTGCTCACTCACTGTCTCGTGTCCCACCAGCCCTGGCTAACCCAACCTTGCCCCTCCTCACCGCAGCAGATCTTTGATGTCTTCTCTGGGCTTTGGTCCCTGAGATGTCGCGCAGCAAGCCCTAGGGACAGAGCTCTGTCAGATCCCTTTGCTCCCCAGTGCCATGGTGGGAACTGGGGCCAGGGTGTACCAAAAGAGAGACCCAGGGGTGGTGGCTCACCGATGAACCTCACGGCTGCCAAGCGCAAGTCTTTCTGAGCATCCTTCAGGTACGGCACGCTCCGATCTAAGTATTCCTCAGGCTTGCTCCTGTGCCGCGCCAGCTGGAAAGAGCACAAGGGGTACGGGAATGGAATCCTGGAATGGCTTGGGCTGGAAGGGGCCTCCAATCCCATCCAGTTCCATCCCCCTGCCATGGGCAAGATCCTCCCACTGGATCAGGGGGCTGTGGGCTCCAGCCTGGAGCAGGGCAGGCGAGACCCACACTCCAGACACGTGAGGCAGCCCTCGCCCAAACTTTAGGAGATGTCCTCACCAAGCATTCTGCAATACTCCACGTCTGCTGTGTCTGGATGAGATGTCTGAGCTGCGCCCATCTGAGGAACTCTGCTGCAGCCAGGAGCGTTTCCTCGGATGCCTGTGGAGCAGTAGAAGCTGGGAGATGGCACCACAACCACGTGTCCCCCTCCTCTTGACTTTGTTGCGGTGGCCTTAGGAAGCTGGGACGTGCCCTGACCCAAATGCCTTGGAGTCTCTTCCCTCCATACCTTGGCCACCCTCTCTGTTTCGTCATTCAAATGAAAGAAGAGTGGGAGAAGGGCCATTCGCACATTGTTCTTCATCTGTTTCTTGTTCCTGCGCACCACGTTCTTCATCTGGTCTCTGAAGAGGATGATGGAGATCTCTCTCACCTTGCAGGACTCCTGGTAGGGGGAAGGACAGCAGGACTTCAGCACCAGAAGCTCTCTGACCAAAGTGAAGCACGAAATGATAGCATGTCCTCAGCTGGAAGAGACCCACAAGGGTCATCGAGTCCAATTCCTGTCCCTGCACAGGACAACCTCAAAATCATAAAATCATAGAATTCTTTGGGCTGGCGGGGAACTCAAAGCCCATCCAGTTCCAACCGCCTGCCACGGGCAGGGACACCTCCCACTGGATCAGGTTGCTCAAAGCCAACATGACCTTGAACCCCTCCATGGATGGGGCAGCCGTGACTGCTCTGGGCAACCTGGGCCAGGGCCACCCCACACTCACAGGAAAACATGACTTCCCCAGATCTCCTCTCAGTCTCCCACAGGAGTCGGGGGGACTAGAAGCTTCTGCCTCGGGTGCGTCTGGCATGTTTGAGCTGCTGGACCAGGATCCATCATGATCCTTACATGATTAAAGACAGGCAGGAGCTTCTCTGTCAGCTGCACAGCAAAAGGTCTGGCTTCCATCTCCAGGTGACCCGTCACTCTTAAAATGGCCTGCAGGGCCTTCAACACGATGTCGCTATTGCCATCATTCATGACTTCCATCACGTATGGGAGGAGGCCCAGCATTTTTCGTGCCTGTATGAAAAAGCAAATTTCCTTGTAGTGAAAAGGTTACAGAATCATGGAACTGTTTGTATTTGAAAGGACCTTTACAGGTCATCCAGTCCAAGCCCCTGCAGGAGCAGGGATGTCTTTAAACCAGATCCGGTTGCTCCGAGCCCCATCCCACCTATCCTTGAACCCCTCCAGGGAAGAGGCAGCCACCACTGCTCTGGGCAACCTGGGCCAGGGCCTCCTCACCCTCACAAGAAAACATTTCTTCCTAAGATCTCATCTCAATCTCCCCTCTTTCAGCTCAAAAATATTCCCCCTCGTCATCTCCCTGCCCTCCCTGATCAAGAGCACATCCCCAGTTTTCCTGGAGCCCATTTCAGGACTCGAGGCTGCTCTAAAAGCTGTGGATGTAGTCTTCTTGGACTTCAGTAAAGCCTTTGACACAGTTTCTCACAGCATTCTGCTTCAGAAACTGTCAGCCTCTGGCCTGGATGGGCGCACACTCTCCTGGGTTGAAAACTGGTTGGATGGCCGGGCCCAGAGAGTGGTGGTCAATGGAGTTAACTCCAGCTGGAGGCCAGTCACAAGTGGGGTTCCTCAGGGCTCGGTACTGGGTCCAGCTCTGTTCAATGTCTTTATCAATGACCTGGATGAAGGCATTGAGTGCACCCTCAGCAAGTTTGCAGATGACACTAAAATGGGAGGAAGCGTGGATCTGCTGGAGGGTAGGGAGGCTCTGCGAAGGGACCTGAACAGTCTGGACCGCTGGGCTGAGACCAATGGGATGAGGTTTAACAAGGCCAAATGCCCGGTCCTGCACTTGGGGCACAACAACCGTATGCAGCGCTACAGACTAAGAGAAGTCTGGCTAGAAAGCTGCCCAGAAGAGAAGGACCTGGGGGTGTTGGTTGACAGCTGACTGAACATGAGCCAGTAATGTATACAAGTGGCCAAGAAGGCCCATGGCATCTTGGCTTGTGTCAGAAACGGTGTGAGCAGCAGGTCCAGGGAGATTATTCTCCCTCTGTACTCGGCACTGGTGAGACCGCAACTTGAGTGTTCAGTTCTGGGCCCCTCACCATAAGAAGGATGCTGTGACTCGGGAGCGTGTCCAGAGGAGAGCAACAAAGCTGGTGAGGGGGTTGGAGAACAAGTCTTAAGAGGAGCGGCTGAGAGAGCTGGGGTTGTTTAGCCTGGAGAAGAGGAGGCTGAGGGGAGACCTTATTGCTCTCTACAACTACCTGAAAGGAGGTTATGGAGAGGAGGGAGCTGGCCTCTTCTCCGAAATGACAGGGGACAGGACAAGGGGGAATGGCCTCAAGCTCCTCCAGGAAAAAAATTTTCATGGAAAGGGTCATTGGGCACAGGAATAGGCTGCCCAGGGAGGTGATTGAGTCATCCTCCCTGGAGGTGTTTAAGGGATGGGTGGATAAGGTGCTGAGGGGCATGATTTAGGGAGTGTTAGGAATGGTTGGACTTGATGACCCAGTGGGTCCCTTCCGACCTGGTCATTCTATGACTCTATGATTCCATGATACTCTTCTCCAGGCCAAACAATTCCAACTCTCTCAGCCTATCCTCATATGGGATGTGTTCCAGACCTCAGACCATCTCCATGTCTTCCTCTGGCCTTGGTGGCTCATGGGGATCTTCTAATTACACAGCACCCCAAGTTGTCCCCTCCCCAAGGCTGCTCCCCATTCATTCCCCACCAAGGCTGTGCTTGTGCCTGGAATCCCTCATCCACCAAACAGTCCACCCATCAAACTACCATCTCTCTCTCTCCAGTTCAGAGAGAAGGATGTGGTGAGGGACAGTCTCAAAGGCTCTACTCAAGTCGAGGCAGATGATGGTCATTGTATTTCCAATGTCCACTGATGTGGCCACTCCAGTCTACAAGGCCACTGGGTTGGTAAGGCAGGACTTGACATTGGAGAAGCCTTGTTGGCTCCAATCACCTGCAGGTGCTTTAGCAGAACTTTAGGTGGAGCAGTTTCATGACCTTCCCAGGCACAGTGGTCAGGCTGAAAGTCCATGCCTGGAAACTCCCCAGGCAGCGCCCGGGCCCCACCGGGGCAAGGAGAGTGTTTGGAGCTCTCACTCCACCTCTTGAATCCCATTGTCCCCATTGTCGCAGCCTCTGCTAGCCAATGTGGCTCCTCTTGCTGATGTCATGCTCACCATCTCGCCTCTCTCCGACAGCGTCAGAAGGGCCCTGAGCACCAGTGAGAGCATCACTGGGTTCGAGTCCCTCAGAATCCTCCAGATACTGTACTTTGTCACAATATCCTCATTTTCGCAATCCTCGAAGGCCAGCACCTGGAAAAAAGGCAGCGGTCAGTGACCTGGCACCGTGAAGCTCCAGGTTCCAACAGAAACTGAAGACGAGGGCATTTGGGATTTTCCTGATAACTCACCGCCAAGAGAAGGATGCAGGAGTCCTCACGGAGGGCATCACTGTCGTTCTCCTGTCTGTCCTTTAGGAGTAGGGACAGCCTCTTCAAAAGCTCCTCCAGTGTCTCAGGCATGGAGAACAGGAGCTCCCAGAGTGGCAGGGCAGAGCTGCAAGGCAGAGCAGTCTATCAGCAGGGCAGCCTTGGCCACCTCATCCCAGCCTGGGTCAGCCCTGCAGGACATGGACCTTGCCCTCAGCTGGACTGGACTGGGCAGCAGGAGAGGAGCAAGGAGGTGTTCATTGTTGGGCTGGGAGCGCATGGAGAATTACGGAATGTCCTGACTGGAAAGAGAGCCACAGTCAAACTCTGTCCCTGTACAGGACAACCGCACGACTCACACCATGTGGCTGAGGGTGTTGGCAAAAAGCTTCTTGACTATTATCAGGTTTGGTGCTATGACTGCTTCTCTGTAGACCTGTTCCATTGTTGTGCCCCTTTGCTCTCTGAGAAGAACTTTTTCCCAATATCGGGGTGGAAAGCATGGTGGGAAGGAGGGCCCTCCTCCCCAGGGCAGCCCTGCAGTTTTAGAGTGACAGAATCATGGAATGGTTTGAGCTTCAAGGGGTTTCAGCCCATCCAGTTCCAACCCCTTCCATGGGCAGGGACACCTCTCACTGAATCAGGGTGCTCCAAGGCCCATCAATCCTGGCCTCCAAGGATGGGACAGCCACGACTGCTCTGGGCAGCCTGGGACAGGGCCTCCACACCCTCACAGGAACACATTTCTTCCTAAGGTCTCACCTCAGTCTCCCCTCTTTAAGATAAAAAATTTTCCCCTCTTCATCTCCCTGCACTGCCTGATCAAGAGGCCCTCCCAGCTTTCCTGGAGCCCATTTCAGGACTGGAAGATGCTCTAAGTTCTCCCTGGAGCCTTCTCTTCTCCAGGCTCAACAACTCCAGCTCTCTCTGCCTGTGTGTGTATGGGAGGTGCTGCAGACTTCGGATCATCCTTGCGGCCTCCTCTGGACATTCTTGGCTCTGTCATCCAGAGAGTATCCAGGTCTCTCTCCCCACGGGGATCAACCCTCAAGGCTGTTGGAGCTGGTACCTGTCAGTTGGTGGAAACCTCCTCCATAACGTTGTGGCGACTTCTGTGGGGTAGTGCTTGGTTATCCAGAAAAGCAGTGACCCCACAATCTCCCGGTCTGACCTCGAGTTGAGGTGTTCCAGCCTTTCACGGATGTACGTCATGATGTTTGGTATCTGGAAGGCAGACCCAAGAGAGGATGTTGCTGCTCCTGGAGCCTCAGCTGCCCTTTCCATCCCTCCCTGCCCTATTCAGGTGCCTTCAGGTGCCTGAGACCCCTGGATTTGGGAGGGATTGAGGGACAAACAGGGTCTGGCAGGGCTCAAGGGCAGAGCAACCTTGTCAGGGCCACCTACCTCCACCACCCAGAAGGCAGGTCTGTGCAAGAACGCATCCCGCATGAGTCTTATCACCTCCTTCTGAAAGACGCTGGAGTTCCACATTGCCTCAATGGCCGCCAAGATGACTTCTGTGTTCTCAGCCGATCCGAGAAACCGTGCAAGTACCTAAGGAGATAGGAAGGGAGGGTAGAAATATCCCAGATGGAGCCTCGGTCGTGCTGTGTTGCTGGGCAGCACAATCAGCCTTGGTGAGAGGCTCCCGGCAGTGCCCTCAGTGGAGCCGGCAGCAGGGACTGCAGTCGCTGCCCGGGGGAGGAGGAGAAGGGTGTCCCAGGGGGAGGGAAGAAGGTTGGGCTCATGGGCACCGTGTGCTGGCCCTCGAGAGAGCCAGGGCTGTCTGGTGGCCTGGGGGCTGGAGCAGCTGTGGGGAACCTGGAGTGCAGCCCTCACATCATCCCTGCTCAGGGAGAGCACGAACCCCCCAAGAAGGGATAGTGAGGCCACACCAGCCCACTGATCCATAGAATCCTGGAATAGTCCAGTTTGGATGGGACCTCAAACCCATCCAGTTATCATTCCCTGACAATGGCAGGGACACCTCCCACTGGATCAGGGTGCTCCAAGACCCGTCCAGCCTGGCCTTGAACACCCCCAGGGATGGGGCAGCCATGATCTCTCTGGTCAACCTATGCCAAGGCCTCCCCACCCTCACAGGAAAAGAGTGCAGGGCTCCAGGTTGGGTCTCATCAGAGTGGAGCAGAGGGGCAGAATCCCCTCCCTGGCCTGGCTTGTCCCACTGCTTTGGATGCTGCTCATGACACGGTTCTACTTTCTGAGCTGTGAGTGCATGTTTCTGGCTCATGTGGAGCTTCTCATTCCCCAGCACCCCAGGTCCTTCTCCTCAGGGCTGCTCTCAATCCATTCATCTCCCAGCCTGGGTTTGTGATTGGGATCGCCCTATCCCAGGTGTAGGACCTTGCACTTGGCCTTGTTGAACCTTTTGACATTCACACATCCCCACCCCTCTAGCCTGTCCAGGTCCCGCTGGATAATGTCCCATCCCTCAGGGGTGTCACCTGTACCACACTGCTTGGTGTCCTCTGTACCACACTGCTTGGTATCCTCAGCAAACTCTCTGAGGGTTCCCCTTATCTCACAGTCGTTAATGAAGATCTTAAACAGCGTTGAAACCAGTATGTACCACCGAGGGACACCAGACACTGCTCATCTCCATTTGGACATCGAACCATTGAACACGACCATCTGGATGTAACTATCAACCAATTCTTCATCCACCTAACAGTCCACTCATCCAACCACCATCTCTCTCTCGCTCCATTTCAGAGAGAAGGATGTGGTGAGGGACAGTCTCAAAGGCTCTATTCAAGTCGAGGCAGATGATGGTCATTGTATTTCCAATGTCCACTGATGTGGCCACTCCAGTCTACAAGGCCACTGGGTTGGTAAGGCAGGACTTGACATTGGAGAAGCCTTGTTGGCTCCAATCACCTGCAGGTGCTTTAGCAGAACTTTAGGTGGAGCAGTTCCATTACCTTCCCAGGCACAGTGGTCAGTCTGAAAGGTCCATGCCTGGAAACTCCCCAGGCAGTGTCCAGGCTCCACCAGGGCAAGGAGAGTGTTTGGAGCTCTCACTCCACCTCTTGAATCCCACTGTCTGCACTGTCCCAGGCCCTGCTTGCCAATGTGTCTCCCCTTTCCAATGCACTGCTCACCATCTCAGCTCTCTCCGACAGATTCAGAAGGGCCCTGAACACCAGTGGGAGCGTCACTGTGTTCGAGAGCATCAGGCTCCACCAGATAGTGTACGTTGCTGCAATAGCCTCATTTTCCCAGTCCTTGAAGGCCAGCACCTGGAAGAAAGGCAGCGGTCAGTGACCTGGCACCGTGAAGCTTCTGGTTCCAACAGAAGCTGAAGACAAGGGCACTTGGGATTTTTCCTGATAACTCACTGCCAAGAGAAGGATGCAGGAGTCCTCAGGGAGGACATCACAGTCGTTCTCCTGTCTGTCCTGCAGGAGCAAGGACAGCCCCTTCAAAAGCTCCTCCAGTGTCTCGGGCATGGAGAACATGAGCTCCCAGAGTGGCAGGGCAGAGCTGCAAGGCAGAGCAGTCTATCAGCAGAGCGGCCTCGGCCACCGCAGCCTGGCCTGGGGCAGACCTACAGGACATGGACCTTGCCCTTGGCTTGGCTGGCCTGGGCAGCAGGAGAGGAGCAAGGAGGTGTTCTTTATTGGGCTGGGAGGAGCATGGAGAATCCTGGAATGTCCTGAGTGTGAGGGGACCCACAAGGACCATCAAGTTTACTCCTGTCCCTGCACAGAACAACCCCATCATTCACACTGTGTGGCTCAGGGTGCTGGCCAGAGGCTTCTTGACTATTATCAGGCTTGGTGCCATGACTGCTTCCCTGGGGAGCTGTTCCGGTGCTCCATTGCTCTCTGGGAGAAGAACATTTTCCCAATGTTCAACCTAACCCTCTCCTGGCATCTTCCTGCCATGCCCTCACATCCAGGGAGAAGAGCTCAGTGCCTGCTCCTCAGCCTCCTCATGTGAAGAAGATGCAGAGCGCGATGAGATCTCCCCTCAACCTCCTCTTCTCCAGGCTGAACAGACCAAGGGACTTCAGCCTCTTGTCTTATTGGTTCCCCTCTAAATCCTTCATCAACTTTAAGGGCCTCAGCTCTGGGCTGGCTTTGCCAGCTTTGTCTTCTGCAGGGATTTTGTGGGGCTGGAAAGCATGGTGGGAAGGAGGGCCCTCCTCCTAAGGTCGGCCCTGCAGTTTTAGAGTGACAGTATCATGGAATGGTTTGGGCTTCAAAGTGTTTCAGCCCATCCAGTTCCAACCCCTTCCATTGGCAGTGACGCCTCCCACTGGATGAGGGTGCTCCAAGGCCCATCTATCCTGGCCTCCAAGGATGGGACAGCCGCGACTGCTCTGGGCAACCTGGGCCAAGGCCTCCTCACCCTCACAGGAAAGCATTTCTTCCTCAGGTCTAACCTCAGTCTCCCCTCTTCAACATCAAAACCTTTCCCCTCTAATCTTCCTGCACTGCCTGATCAAGAGGCCCTCCCAGCTTTCCTGGAGTCCACTTTAGGACTGGAAGATGCTCTAAGTTCTCCCTGGAGTCTTCTCTTCTCCGGGCTTAACAACCCCAACTTTCTCTGCCTGTCCTTGTATGGGAGGTGCTGCAGCCTTCAGATCATCCTCGTGACCTCCTCTGGACATTCGTGTCTCTGTCATCCAGACAGTCTCCAGGTCCCATTCCCCACAGGGATCAGCCCTCAAGGCTGTTGGAGCTGGTACCTGTCAGTTGGTGGAAACCTCTTCCACAACGTTGTGGCAACATCCACGGGGTAGTTCTTGGTCATGCAGAAAAGCAGCGATCGCATAGTCTTCCAGTCTGATCTTGATTTGAAGTGTTTCAGCCTTTCACAGATGTACGTCATGATGTTTGGTATCTGGAAGGGGGATCCAGGTGAGGATGTTGCTGCTCCTGGAGCCTCAGCTACCCTTTCCATCCCTCCCTGCCCTATTCAGGTGCCTTCATGTGCCGGAGACCCCTCGATTTGGGAGGGATTGAGGGACAAACAGGGTCTGGCAGGGCTCAAGTGTAGGGCAGCCTTGCCTTGGGCCACCTACCTCCGCCAGCCAGAAGGCAGGTTCGCGCAGGAATACATCCTTCATGAGTCTTGTCACCTCCTTCTGAAAGACGTTGGAGTTCCACATTGCCTCAATGGCCTTCAGGATGACTTCTGTGTCCTCAGCTGGTTGGACACACTGTGCAAGTACCTACAGAAGAAGGAAGGGAGGGCAGATATTTCCCAGCTGGAGCTGTGGTCATGCTGCGTGGCTGGACAGCACAACCAGCCCTGGCAACAGGCGCCCTGGGAGGAGGAGAAGAGGGTCAAAGCGGGAGGGAAGAAGGTTGGGCTCATGGGCCCTGTGTGCTGGCCCTCAAGTGAGCCAGGGCTGTCTGGTGGCCTGGGGGCTGGAGCAGCTGTGGGGACCCTGGAGTGCAGCCCTCACATCATCCCTGCTCAGGGAGAGCACGAACCCCCCAAGAAGGGATAGTGAGGCCACGCCAGCCCAATGATCCATAGAATCCTGGAATAGTTCAGTTTGGATGGGACCTCAAACCCATCCAGTTATCATTCCCTGACAATGGCAGGGACACCTCCCACTGGATCAGGGTGCTCCAAGACCCGTCCAGCCTGGCCTTGAACACCCCCAGGGATGGGGCAGCCATGATCTCTCTGGTCAACCTATGCCAAGGCCTCCCCACCCTCACAGGAAAAGAGCGCAGGGCTCCAGGTTGGGTCTCACCAGAGTGGAGCAGAGGGGCAGAATCCCCTCCCTGGCCTGGCTCGTCCCACTGCTTTGGATGCTGCTCAGGACATGGTTCTACTTTCTGGGCTGCGAGTGTAAATTGCTGGCTCATGCGAAACTCATTGTTCACCAGCATCCCATGTCCTTCTCCTCAAGCCTGCAATCAATCCATTCATCTCCCAGCTTGGGTTTGTGATTAGGATCACCCCGTCCCAGGTGTAGGACCTTGCACTTGGCCTTGTTGAACCTTATGACGGTCACACAGCCCCAGCTCTCTAGCCTGTCCATGTCCCACTGGATAATGTCCCATCCCTCAGGGGTGTCACCTGTACCACACTGCTTGGTGTCCTCTGTACCACACTGCTTGGTATCCTCAGCAAACTCTCTGAGGGTTCCCCCTATCTCACAGTCGTTAATGAAGATCTTAAACAGCGTTGAAACCAGTATGTACCACCGAGGGACACCAGACACTGCTCATCTCCATTTGGACATCGAACCATTGAACACGACCATCTGGATGTAACTATCAACCAATTCTTCATCCACCTAACAGTCCACCCATCCAACCACCATCTCTCTCTTGCTCCATTTCAGAGAGAAGGATGTGGTGAGGGACTGTCTCAAAGGCTCTACTCAAGTCGAGGCAGATGATGGTCATTGTATTTCCAATGTCCACTGATGTGGCCACTCCAGTCTACAAGGCCACTGGGTTGGTAAGGCAGGACTTGACACTGGGGAAGCCTTGTTGGCTCCAACCACCTGCAGGTGCTTTAGCAGAACTTTAGGTGGAGCAGTTCCTTGACCTTCCCAGGCATAGTGGTCAGTCTGAAAGGTCCATGCCTGGAAACTCCCCAGGCAGCGTCCAGGCCCCACCAGGGCAAGGAGAGTGTTTGGAGCTCTCACTCCACCTCTTGAATCCCACTGTCTGCACTGTCCCAGGCCCTGCTTGCCAATGTGGCTCCCTTTCCAATGCACTGCTCACCATCTCGGCTCTGTCCGACAGCCTCAGGAGGGCCCTGAGCAACAGCGAGACCTTCACTGGATTTGAGTCTCTCAGGCTCCACCAGATACTGTATGTTGCTGCAATAGCCTCATTTTCCCAGTCCTTGAAGGCCAGCACCTGGAAGAAAGGCAGCGGTCAGTGACCTGGCACCATGAAGCTCCTGGTTCCACAAGAAGCTGAGGACAAGGACACTTGGGCTTTTCCTGGTAACTCACCGCCAAGAGAAGGATGTAGGAGTCCTCTGGGAGAGCTTCACAGTCTTTTTCCTGTCTGTCCTGCAGGAGCAGAGATAGCCCCTTCAAAAGCTCCTCCAGTGTCTCGGGCACGGAGAACACGAGATCCCAGAGTAGCAGGGCAGGGCTGCAAGGCAGAGCAGTCTATCAGCAGGGCAGCCTCGGCCACCACAGACTGGCCTGGGGCAGACCTACAGGACATGGACCTTGCCCTTGGCTTGGCTGGCCTGGGCAGCAGGAGAGGAGTAAGGAGATGTTTGTTGTTGGGCTGGGAGGAGAATGGAGAATCCTGGAACGTCCTGAGTGTGAGGGGACCCGCAAGGACCATCGAGTTTACTCCTGTCCCTGCACAGGACATCCCCATGATTCACACCATGCGGCTGAGGGTGTTGGCCAGAGGCTTCTTGACTATTATCAGGCTTGGTGCCATGACTGCTTCCCTGGGGAGCTGTTCCGGTGCTCCATTGCTCTCTGGGAGAAGAACATTTTCCCAATGTTCAACCTAACCCTCTCCTGGCATCTTCCTGCCATGCCCTCACATCCAGGGAGAAGAGCTCAGTGCCTGCTCCTCATCCTCCCCATGTGAAGAAGTTGTAGAGCGTGATGAGGACTCCCTTCAACCTCCTCTTCTCCAGGCTGAACGGACCAAGGGACTTCAGCGTCTTGTCTTATTGGTACCCCTCTAAATCCTTCATCAACTTTAAGGGCCTCAGCTCTGGCCTGGCTTTGCCAGCTTTGTCTTCTGCAGGGCTGGAAAGCGTGGTGGGAAGGAGGACCCTCCTCCCCAGGGCGGCCCTGCAGTTTTAGAGTGACAGATTCATGGAATGGTTTGGGCTTCAAGAGACTTCAGCCCATCCAGTTCCACCCCCTTCCATGGGCAGGGACACCTCCCACTGGATGAGGGTGCTCCAAGGCCCATCTATCCTGGCCTCCAAGGATGGGGCAGCCACAACTGCTCTGGGCAGCCTGGCCCAGGGCCTCCCCACCCTCACAGGAAAGCATTTCTTCCTCAGGTCTCACCTCAGTCTCCTCTGTTTAAGATCAAAACTTTTTCCCTCATTATTTCCCTGCACTCCCTGATCAAGAGGCTCTCCCAGCTTTCCAGGAGCCCATTTCAGGACTGGAAGATGCTCTAAGTTCTCCCTGGAGCCTTCTCTTCTCCAGGCTCAACAACTCCAGCTCTCTCTGCTTGTCTGTGTACGGGAGGTGCTCCACCCTTTGGATCATCCTCGTGGCCTCCTCTGGACATTCTTGGCTCTGTCATCCAGAGAGTCTCCGGGTCCCTTTCCCCACAGGGATCAACCCTCAAGGCTGTTGGAGCTGGTACCTGTCAGTTGGTGGAAACATCTTCATTAACATCGTGGTGACTTCCCTGGAATAGTGTTTGGTCATCAGGAAGAGAAGTGAGTCCACAATCTCCGGGGCTGGCACTCTGTTTAGGTGTCCTATATTTTCATGGATGCAGGTCATGATCTTGCATACCTGGAGGGGACACAAGTGAGGATCATTTTGTCCATGGAGCCACAGCTGCCCCTTCCCTCCCTCCCTGTCCTATTCGGGTTCCTTCAAGTAACCGAGATCCCTGGATTTGGGATGTATGGGGGGAGGAACAGGGTCTGGCAGGGCTCAAGAGCAGGGCAACCTTCCATGGGCCACCTACCTCCGCCAGCCAGAAGGCAGGGGCTTTCGTGATGACATTCTGCATGAGTCTTGTTGCTTCCCTCTGAAAGGGGCTTAAATCTGTCATCGCCTCGATGGTCATGAGGACGACATCTGTCTTCTTTTCTGGTGGGAGATACTCTGCAAGTACCTATTGGAGAAGGGAGAGAGGGTAGAGATGTCCCTGCGCAGCCGTGGTCGTGCTGTGTGGCTGGACAGGACAAGCAGCCCTGGCGAGAGGCACCTGGCAGCGCCCGCAGCGGAGCCGGCAGCAGGGGCTGCAGTCACTGCCCGGAGAAGGAGGAGAAGAGGGTCCCAGGGGGAGGGAAGAAGGTTGGGCTCACGGGCACCGTGTGCTGGCCCTCAAGCGAGCCAGGGCTGTCTGGTGGCCTGGGGGCTGGAGCTGCTGTGGGGACCCTGGAGTGCAGCCCTCACATTGTCCCTGCTCGGGGACAGCAGGATCCCTCTAAGCAATGACAGTGAGGCCATGCCAGCCCAATGATCCATAGAATCCTGGAATGGTTCGTGTTGTCTCTCCAATTCAGAGAGAAGGATGTAGTGGATGGACTGTCTCAAAGGCTTTACACAAGTCCAGGTAGATGACATCCATTGCATTTCCTGTATCCACTGATATGGTCACTCCATCACACAAAGCCACTGGGTTGCTAAGGCAGGACTTGCCCTTGGAGAAGCCATGGTGGGTGCCTCCAGTCACCTCCGTGTGCTTTAGCAAGCTTCTAGGAGGACCTGTTCCATGACCTTCCCAGGCACAGAGATCAGGCTGACAGGCCCATGCCTTTAGACTCCCCAGGTGGGTCCCAGGCCCCACCGGGGCAAGGAGAGTCTTTGGAGCTCTCACTCCACCTCTTGAATCCCACTGTCCTGGGCCATGGCTCCAATGTGGCTCCCCTTGCTGACGCCCTGCTCACCATCTCAGCTCTCCCCGACAGCCTCAGGAGGGCTCTGAACACCAGCGAGAGCATCACCAGGCTTGAGTGCCTCAGAATCCTCCAGATGTTGTACTTTGCCCCAAAATCCTCATTCTTCCAATCCTTGCAGGCCAGCATCTGGAAGAAAGGCAGCAGTGAGTGACCTGGCACTGTGAAGCTCCTGGTTCCACCAGAAGCTGAGGACAAGGGCACCTGGGGCTTTTCCTGATAACTCACCGCCAAGAGAAGAACGCAGGAGTCCTCAGGGAGGGCATCACAGTTCTCCTCCTGTCTGTCCTGAGGGAGTAGGAACATCTTCTTCAAAATAATCTCCAGTGTCTCGGGCATGGAGAACATGAGCTCCCAGAGTGGCAGGGCAGACCTGCAAGGCAGAGCAGGTCCATCAGCAGGGTGGCCTTGGCCACTGCCACCCTGCCTGGGGCAGCCTTGCAGGATTTGGACCTTGCCCTTCCCTGGTCTGGTCTGGGCAGCAGGAGAGGAGCAAGGAGGTGTTCGTTGTTGGGCTGGGAGGAGCATGGAGAATCACAGAATCTCCCATCCTCGTGGCCTCCTCTGGACATTCTTGGCTCTGGCTCCTAGAGAGTCTCTGGGCCCCTCTCCCTGCAGGAACTAACCCTCAAGGCTCCTGGAGCTGGTACCTGTGCTTTGGTGGAAATATCTTCCACAGCATTGTGGCGACTTCATTGGGGTAGTGCTTGGTCATCAGGAAAAGCAGGGACTCCACAATCTCCTGGGCTGACTCTGTGTTGAGGTGATCCATATTTTCATGGATGCAGGTCATGATCTTTGGTACCTGAAAGGGACCCAAGTGAAGATGGTTCTGCCCCTGGAGCCTCAGCTGCCCTTTCTATCCCTCTGCTGGATTCAGGTACCCAAGACCCCTGGATCTGGGAGGGATGGAGTGAGGAACAGGGTCTGGCAGGGCTCAGGGGTAGGACAACCTTGCTATGGGGCACCTACCTCCGCCAGCCAGAAGGCAGGGGCTTTCATGATGACATTCTGCATGAGTCTTTCTGCTTCCCACTGAAAGGGGCTTGAATCCGTCATCGACTCGATGGCCATGAGGACAACATCTGTCTTCTTTTCTGGTGGGAGATACTCTGCAAGTACCTATTGGAGAAGGGAGAGAGGGTAGAGATGTCCCAGCGACAGCCATGGTCGTGCTGTGTGGCTGGACAGGACAAGCAGCCCTGGCGAGAGGCACCTGGCAGTGCCCGCAGCAGAGCCGGCAGCAGGGGCTGCAGTCACTGCCCGGAGAAGGAGGAGAAGAGGGTCCCAGGGGGAGGGAAGAAGGTTGGGCTCACGGGCACCGTGTGCTGGCCCTCGAGTGAGCCAGGGCTGTCTGGTGGCCTGGGGGCTGGAGCTGCTGTGGGGAACCTGGAGTGCAGCCCTCACATCGTCCCTGCTCGGGGACAGCAGGAACCCTCTAAGAAGGGATAGTGAGGCCCTGCCAGACAAATGATCCATAGAATCCTGGAATGGTTTGGGTTGGAAGAAACCTCAAACCCATCCATTTTCCATCCCCTGGCATGGGCAGGGACACCTGCCACTGGATCTGGGTGCTCCAAGGGCCATCCAGCCTGGCCTTGAACACCTCAAGGGATTGGGCAGCCACCACTTCTCCCCGCAACCTGAGCCAGGGTCTCTCCACTCTCACAGGACAACATTTCTTCCTAAGATCTCCCCTGAATCTCACCTCTTTCAGCTCAAAACCACTCCCCTCATCCTGTCCCTGCCCCTCCCCCATTTTCCTGGAGCCCCTTTCAAGACTGGAAGCTGCTCTAAGGTCTCCCTGGAACCTTCTCTTCTCCAACAACATCAACCCTCTCAGCCTGTCCTTGTACGGGAGGTGCTCCAGCCCTTGGGTCCTCCTCATGGCCTCCTCTCTACCTGTTCCAACATCTCCAAGTCCTTCCTGTGCTGAAGACTTCAGAACTGGACGCAGGGCTCCAGGTGGGAGCGGAGCAGAGGGACAGAATCCCCTTCCCTGATGCTGGTGTTGAGTCCTGCCCAGCCCCCCAGGCCCCCTCACCCCCTGATCTTTAGGGGCTGCTCCGTACACACGCCATGGGGCCCCGGTGCAGAGCTGCTCACCTGCGCAGAAACCTCCTCCTCCAGGGCCACCCTGGGGCAGCTGGAAGGTCCTTCTGCCATCCTTTGGGACAGCGTAAGGACTGAGAAAGGGAGATGCTTTGGCACCACGGGGTGAGGCGTGAGCTCTGCTCAGGAGCTGTGAGCTCTGCTGCCTGTCCCGGCACTGTCCTGTCGGACACTGAGGGCTGAGGGCTGCAGCCACCGTTACCACATGCAGTGCAGGGGGTGGTCCCAAAGTGAGGTCACAGAGGGTCACCCCCGTGACTTGGCAACATGGCAGGGAGGGGCAGGGTGGCCCTGGAAGGGCGTGAGAGGCACCAAGTGGAGCATGAGGAGAAAGGGTGGAAGAGAGAAGGGCCCAGCACAGCAGCCCTGAACCTGCCCAACACAGCAGGACAAGAAACCACCGAATCGTGGCATGTCCTGAGTTGGAAGGGCCCCACAAGGGTCATTGAGTCCAACTCCTGTCCCTGCGCAGGACAACCCCAAGCATTCGCCCCTTGTGTCTGAGGGCCTTGTCCAAAGCCTTCTCAACTACCCTCAGGTCCCCACTCCTCGAATCGTGGGTTCAGGTGTGGGCCTGTCATGCCAAGAAGGACATTGAGGGTCTGGAGCATGCCTGGAGAAGGGGATTGGAGCCGGGGAAGGGTCTGGAGCCCAGGGCTTCTGGGAGCAGTGAGAGACCTGGGGCTGTTGAATCTGGAGAAGAGGAGGCTGAGGGGAGACCTCATCAGTGTCTACAACCACCCGACAGGAGGTCGTGGTGAGGTGGATGCTGGTCTCTCCTCCCCAGTGACAGGATGAGAGGAAATGGCCTCCCGTTGCACCAGGGCACGTTTAGGATGGACATCAGGGAAAATGTCCTCACTGAAAGTGTTCTTGGGCCGTGGCAGTGGAGTCACCATGCCTGGGGGATTTAAAAGGCGGGTAGATGAGGTGCTCAGGGCTGGTTCAGTAGAGAACAGGAATGGTTGCACTCAATGATCTCCAAGGTCTTTTCCAAGCAAATGATTCTAGGAGGCCGGGCTTTGGGATCCAGATCCTTACTCCTGAGCAGGGTTGGGTGCTGAGGTGGGAAACCCAGGCCACGGATCCTGACCTGGGGGCTTGGGAACAGGAGCTGGGACACAAATCCCAATGTGGGAGTAGGGCCCATAGATCGGGGCCCTGACCCATAGATGTGGGTCCCAGCCCCATAGATTGGGGTCCAGCCCCATATATGTGACCTCAGCCCCACAGATGTGGGTCCCAGGCCCTTATAGGTGGCACCCAGTCCCCCTTATATGGGTCCCAGCCCCACAGATGTGCGTCCCAGTCCCCTATATGTGACCCTTAGTCCCCCCTGTATAGGTCTCAGCCCCATAGATGTGTGTCCCAGTCCCCCTATATGTGACCTCCAGTCCCCCCTATATGGGTCCCAGCCCAACAGATGTGTGTCCCAGTCCCCTGTATGTGACCCTCAGTCCCCCATATATGGGTACCAGCCCCAAGGATATGGGTCCCAGTCCCTTATAGGTGACCCCCCACCCCATAGATGTGGGTCCCAGTCTCATAAGCGTGGGTCCCCCACTCCCTGTATGCGGCTTGGGAGGCAGTGAGGGGGCACTGGGAGGTCTCATTGGTCCATACTGGTTTGTAGTGGTTTGGCAGATGGGGTCGTGGTGGCTGCAAGGGTGCCCCTGAGAGGAACTGGGAAGCACTTGGGAGAACTGGGAGGAACTGGGGGGAAGTGGGAGGCCCTGGGTTGGAGGTTGCTGGGGTGGGGGTGAGTGGTCCCTGCTGGTCCATACTGGTTTGTACTGGTTTGGCAGATGGGGTGCTGGTGGCTGTGGGCCGGGGCCCTCCACGCGCTCTGGGCTTTGCTGGGAACCGGTGCCTGCTTGGCTCGAGCTGCCTGGTGGGGTCGTGAGCAGCCCCGGCGACGCATGGGGGGAGGAACACGCCTGCGTCATGGGAGCGCCAGCAGAGACGCCTGGGGGGCCGTCACATGGATGGGACACGCTTAGGGCAAGTGACCTCCATTGGACACACTTAGGTCACGTGACCTCCATTGGATACACTTAGGTCACGTGATCTCCATCGGACACGCTTAGGTCATGTGACCTTTGTAGGACATGAAGTGGACACGCTTAGGTCATGTGACACCTCATTTGATGTGTGCTGGTCACGTGACACGGATCAGACATGCTTAGGTCATGTGAGACCTGGTGGACTTCCCTGGGTCATGTGATATGGACTGAACATGCTTAGGTCACGTGACACCCCCCTTCCTCCCGGGAACTGCTTGTGTCACATGACCACACTCCTCTATTCCCTTTCCCTCCTGGAAATTGGGTGTGACTGGGAGGAAATTGGAAGGGACTGGGAGGGACTGGGATAGGATTTGGGGTACTGGGAGAGAATTGGTGAAACTGGGAGGAAATTGGGAGGGGATTGGAGGTGACTGGGAGGGGATTGGGAAGGACTGGAAGGAGATTGGAGGGACTGGGAGGGGATTGGGAGGAGATTGGGGGTGACTGGGAGATGATTGGGAAGGACTGGGAGGGGATTGGAGGGCCTGGGAGGGGACTGGGAGGGCCTGGGAGGGGATTGGGAGGAACTGGGAGGGGACTGGGAGGGCCTGGGAGGGGACTGGGAGGGCCTGCTTTCGGTCTTGGTTTCCAGGCTGGGAATACAGGTCCTGCACTAGTGCCTTACTGGTCTGGATTGGGAGGGACGGGGACTCCCTCCCTGTTATAAGTTTGAGGCGAATAATTGATTCAGCCTTTGAGGATCAATTCACAATTTTATTAATTACAGCAAGCGATAGCAAGCAAACAGCGCTGGGTGCAGCCGGGGAGTCTCCGCTCTGCCAACGGCTCACAACTAAGTCCGAGTTCTCAGTTCCTTTTATATTATTCTGCAGGTCGATATTGTCCATGTGGCGATCTCCTTTTTGTTTTCCTTATCTTCACTTCTGTACTTTGAACTCAGTTTCTTGCACGAGGTATCTTTCCGGTCGTTATCAAGTTAATCCGCAGTCTCCTGCTATTGTTCCATGCCTCCCTGGGGGGGTCCTTACTCAGGCTCCGAATCACTCCAGCAGGCCTTTTTCACTATCGTCTGTGATGCTAATTTGCAGGTGGGGTGATAGACCTTTTCCTTGGGGTTGTCAGTTCCTGCTAAGTCTGCAGAGACAGTATTTATCTACCTTCATATTTTATGGTTTAGCCTTTACATAGTTCCTCCTGTATTCAAGTTTCCATTCTCGATGAACAAACGTGTTATTGTTATTTTTCACATTCCCCCCTTTTTCTTTTCATCATTTTGTTCATCAAATCGCTTTACTTCTTGGTGAGCCAGTATTAAAGTTTCTCCTACTTCAGGGTCTTCGGGGAGGGTCTCGTACTTGGCCCTGATTAACATTAAGTGTGCAGCTTCTAACCTTTCCTTCACTATCTCAAGTACCTTATTGAATATGCACGGACCAAATGTTAATCCTAATAATAATAATATTAGGAGGCCTGCGATTGTGGAGAGTAGGGTAGTTAACATTGGGGAGCCATTAAACCATGTTTCGTACCAATTTTTGTTGGGCCTCTCTCTCCTTCTTTCGTTTTTCGACTCCCTCTCTCATTTTGGTCATTGTATCCCGCACTACTCCAGTGTGATCTGCATAGCTTAATATCCATCCCTCAGGTCTAGATGTTTGTGAAGAATGGGTGTAATTCCAGATTAAAAGTTGTTGGGGGTCTGTCCCTTCCCCTCTCCAAGGCCATTGTTCTGTCATTTGGGATCCTCCGCATATCCAACAGGACAATATATTCAGTTCCATAACTATTCTCTGCATCAAGTCTACATATAAGTTTTTACCCAGAGTGGGGAGATCCCACTCACTAAGTCTAGGTTTTAATTTTTCATAAAGGGAGGGGCCAACCTTTGCCCGATCCTTCGAGTTCTGTACCTGATCATTCGATTTCTGTATCCGATCATTCAATTTCTGTAAATGCTGGCTAGCATCCCGAACTAATTCTTCCTTATATCTGTCCTGAACTCCCCCTCCATCGGTATAGCCCCACATTCCTCCCTAGGTAAAACATATACATATATTTCTCCTTTCGGGCAGGTACTGTATCCTTTAATAACTCGTCCTGTTCTACTCCCACGGTTTTCTGCTACCCAATATTTTTGCCCTTGGATGTAACAACTTTCTAGTCGTCTCTCCTCGTAACAACCAGCGTTAATGTGTGAATGAATTGCCAATGCTTGGATGATTTGGCATCCATATTTAACATTTTGGTAACACTTTGAGCATGAGTCAGCAGTCCCATCGGTTATTAGATTTAGCATGATTATTATCCATTCCCACCTTCGTATCCCTCTGCCTCTTCCTACGCCTACCGGGTTGCCTCCGGCAGCGAGGGGAGCCATCTTCTTGGCAGCAGGGATATTCTTCAGGGAGTCCAGGGGAGGACTGCTGGAACTCATGTCTTTTCTTAAAGACATCCCAATTCCTTTTCTTTACTGCTGGTGCAGAACAAGGGACTTTAATTTGCTTTCTGCACTCAAGGGCAACTATATTAGGGTGCACTCTTAATTTTCCTTGGACTCCGTTAAAAAATAATTCCCACCACTCTTGGGAATCTATTTCTATAGTTCCTAGAAGTCCTGTGATATGGAGGTTCTATTCAGTATTTTTGGCACTCCAGACATACCCCACAGGGAGTATAACCACATCTACAATGACAGACTCACTTTTCCTTGCAATAATACATAGAAAGCAAGTAAGTAGATAACAAACACACTCTAGTTTCCCACAATTAATCTTTTGACTGCGATACCACTGTTCCTGTGATTGGGCTTCCTCTTGCATCAGTTCGGCGTTGAATCCGGAGTTTCAGGCTTTCGGGCAGGGAGACCACTGTCCATTCATTTTTATCCAAGTCTGGTTGAATAGGTCCTTTCACTCGTGACGTATGGGTCCAACACTTCTCAGTAGTTCGTATTGCAGTATCTGTAGCCAAAGCACAAGAAACGGTCCCTCCCATCGAGGAGTGAGGGAGGCTTCTTTCTAGCCTTTTACCATTACATAATCTCCTAGTTGTATTTCATGTATTGCAAATCCCAAAAGGGACATTTTGTGTTAATAGGCAAAGTATTATATAAGATTGAATAGACATATCATTTACCCGTGGGTGATCAATGGGCATACCATGGGAATATGGCATCCCATATAACATTTCAAAAGGTGCTAAACCACTCTCCGAATGTGGCATTGTCGTAACATTTAATAGGGCTAATGGAAGACATTTTATCCATGCCATTTTTGTTTCTCTATTCACTCGTTCAACTCTACCAGAACTTTGGGGATGCCATGGGGTGTGATATTCCCATTTTATACCTAAGGCCACTATGATCTCTTTGAGAACCTTCGATGTAAAATGCAATCCTTGATCTGAATCGATTACCTGAATCATACCAAAACGAGGGATGATGTTTTCCAAAAGATGTTTAGCCACTGTTTGAGCTGTAGCTCGTGCAGTACAGAAGGCTTCAACCCAGTGTGTGAATTGATCTACGATCACTAAAAGATATCTATACCGTCCTACCTTTGGTAATTCAGTAAAGTCTACCTGTACCTTTTCAAAAGGTGGATAGGCTAGGGGCCTACCACCAAAGGGAGTCTTCTTAATATAATTCTTATTTACTTTTTGGCATACGAGACATCCCCGAGTTTCTTGTTTCGCTATTTCAAAAATGCCAACACATCCATAGAATTTTAAAAATTGCTCGCTCAAAGCTTTTGTTCCCCAATGGTTTTTTTTTTTTTTTTTTTTGTTGTTTTTTTTTTTTTTTTTTTGTGTAATTCATGTATTATTCTTCGAGCATAAATTTTAGGTAGCATTTCTCTGCTGTCCGGCAGTAACCATTTATGTTGTTTCCACTCAACTCCTGATTTCTTGTATTCTTCTATGTCTTTCTGACTATATATTTTGGTTCCACAATATTCATTGTTGTTATTCTCAAAAACTAAATTCTCCTTTATTGACATTGATAACAGGGAGGCCCTTTTTGCCTCCCCATCGGCTAAGTTGTTCCCTCTCGTTTTAAACTATAGCCCATGCTGATGTCCTTTAACATGGGTAACTGTGATAGCCTGAGGTTCTCTGATAGCTTGTCAAATTTGTCTAATGAGTTCTTCGTGTACCAGTCCATTTCCCTGTGAATTAATAAGTCCTCTCTCCTCCCAGATTTTTCCAAATGTATGGATGATGCCATAAGCGTATTTTGAATCTGTAAAAATAGTTCCTACTTGATTGCGTAACCTCTTTAATGCTCTTAATAGTGCATATAATTCACATGCTTGGGCCTACCAAGTTGCACTAAGTGGTCCTGACTCAATTACCTTCCCCGTTTTTCCATCTACTATCACATATCCTGATTTACGTTTCCCTTCTATGACCCTAGAAGAACCGTCAACAAAAAGTTTCTCTCCAATTTCCAATTCTTCTTCCTCTAAATCAGGTCTAATTTTAGTTTGTAATTGTACCATTTCTACACAATCATGTAGTGGTTCTCCCACAGGTTCCCCGAACAAAAATTGAGCTGGATTTTGAGCATTTGTTGTTTTTAATTCTAAATCCTGTGAATGGCCTCATATTTCAACAGCCTACTATCAGTGAGCCATTCATCGGCTTTCTGTTGTAAAACTCCCCTGACACTGTGTGGTGTATACACTACCAGGGAAGCCCCAAATGTAGTTTACCTTGCTTCTTCTACTAATAAAGCCACAGCCACAATGGGTTGTAAACAGGTAGGCCAACCCTGGCTCACGAGATCCAAAAATTTTGAAAAATATCCTACTGTTTTCTTTTTTTTTTTTACTTCCTGCCCAACCCTGAGTTAACACTCCATACGCAGTATGGTCCTTGGTATCTATAAATCTTTTAATTCTTGGTATCTCTTTTCATCCTCTTTGGTCCATTTTAACCTGTCAATGGTCAATTTGTCATATTATCAGTAGGTCTGGGCAGTAGGATTTTGAGGGTCAGAGTAAACGTAAGCAGCAAAAAAAAATAGAATTAAAAAAAAAAAAATATATACCCCTGCCTCTTTAACTTTAAAGCGCATGTGTCCAGGGCTTGCGCATGCGTTCTAGGAGGTGAGGAGGGGTGAAAAGGGTCTTATTGCGCACTTAGCTTCGGCCGAGCCACCAGCACCCATCCCACCAGGAAAAAAAATGACCGGAATCTGGGATGAACCCCTTTGTGTTGCCATGCTGGTGGGGTATATCATGCAGGTGCTCGTGTTAGTGGCTGCCCTCACGATATTTGAGTGTGTGACTAGGGGCTGGCTTAGAAGAAGAAGAAGACCGCCTCCCCCTTCCACTTGTCCGAGGCCAATACTGAGACCAGGACCGAGACCAAGACCGCTAAGGCCATCAGCATGGCCTGAAGTTTCAGTTCAGCCACTGGAGACAGCTTTATAAAAAAAAAAGGAAAAACAAAACCAACAACAACAAAAAGGACAAGGTTAGTCACCATGCGGCGCATAGTTTCTTGTTGGACTTTTCCTATCGTTATCACCCCTGTGAGAAAAGACCACGATGAACAGAAGGATTGAAGGTCATCGTCAGGTGAGCATCGGGTGCCTTAAGATCATGCAGCACGCTACGGGAGAGAGAGACGGAGCCATATTTGTCCACCTCTTCTGGTCCCTAGTCAGGTTGTCCATCATCCTGACAACCACTAAAAGACTGCTCTGAACTCACGGGTGGTGTATTTCTGTTTTGATTGCGTCGCTTGGGATTTTGTCGAATTGTTATACAGTTAATTGTTCTCAGGTTCTTATTTTATATTAAATTGTTTAATAGTTCACTAAAGTTGTCTTGGGATTGCATTAACTATATAATCCTTATTCTTGACTGCGTGGTTTGGTATTCAGAGTTATAACGTTTTGAATCAATTGTATAAAACATGGAATAGCACATGGCAAAAAACAAACAAACAAACAAAAAAAAAAACCCAAAACCCAACAATGTGGCTAATTCACATAACAAATAAAATAAGATTTGTTTTCCCATGGACTTCCGGGAAGCCAGGAAAACAGGTCAATGCCCCAGCCTTTCCAAATTTGGATGGGGACGTGTGCTAACTTCCATTGCAGTCCCTGTGGTAAGCAGGACAACAAAGGGGCCTTCCCAACGTAATGTTAAAGAATTTTCTTTCCATGACTTAATAAGCACCTTATCCCCTGGCTTAATTTTGTGAATCGCTATATCTAAGGGAGGTCTCTGGGCCAACACCCTTTTTTTTTTTTTTTTTTTTTTTTTTTTTTTTTTTTTTTTCCTTAGTTCCTGCCTTCAGTTCCTTATTTGTATTATGTAATGCTTAATCTGGGGATTCTTTTAAGCATGGATGGTCCGTAGGGACTTCCATATCATAAGGCATCCCAAAAAGCATTTCAAACAGGGAGATTCCCACATCGGTTGGGGGTTGGGTGCGAATGTTTAACAAAGCTAAAGGCAAACACTTAATCCATGACATCTTGGTTTCTAGCATTAATTTAGTCAGTTGTTTCTTAATTTCACCATTCATTCTTTCTACTCTTCCCGAGCTTACCAAAAGTATGTACTACTCTGTAATCCTTCCTTATTGATCTCTATTCCTATTCCTAACTCAATCATTAAATCCCTCCCCAATAGATTATAATCTGCTTCTGGGACCAACAAAAAGGACCCCATCCCTAATTTAGAATTGCTTTCCAAGAGTACATCCTTAATTACAGGTACTCCAAAGGGTTCCCCTTTGGCCCCAACACCTGTATTGTTTCAGATGAAGTTTTGCACCCTCGGGGAAGGGTTTGGACGGTTGATCTTTCCGCCCCTGAGTCCACAAGGAACTCATATTCTTGCTGCTGGGGACCTATTTTTTTTTTTTTTTTAGCTTTACCAGGGGCTAAAATGTTTGATTTTTTTTTTTTTTTTTTTTTTTTTTTTTTTTTTTTTTTGTTCGTGTCCAGCAGGTAGAGCCCCTGACCCCCGCAATCTTCTTTGAACTATCTCTCATCAGCCATCCTGTGCCGACATTCTCGCTTCAAGTGGCCCCTCTTACCACAGTAATAAATAACTTTGTCCTTGTTTCCCCGACTATCCAAAGGGCCGCATACTCGCTTTCTTCCAAATTAAAGGATTCTTTAGAATTAACATAAATGTTCAAGGCCTGGCATATCCAATCTTCGAAAGACCCGGATATCGGCCAAAATGACTAATCTCCTCTTATTTGCTTTCCTCCTCAGACCTCCATGCAGTAATGAACCATCTTGGTTTTGCCTTTCCCCCCCCTAGAGAGGAAAGCGTTCCAATACTTAATCATTACTCTTAATGGACTGTCCTCTGGAATGTGGGGAAGCTTAACAGGGGTTCCCCCCCCCATGGGTTCGGAGGGCTTGCTTTTCCTCTGACCCATCTTCTGGAGTGCCTTCACACACACACACACACTTCCCCCAATTCGTGGCCCAGTCCGTCGCCGGATATGGGAACCGCACTACTATGGGGTCCGCACTTGCCTCGTCCTAGAGGGACGTCTCACTCAGCACACTCCAGGATCCCAACCCCCAACCGAGCGGATCCTACTTCCCCGAAGTAGGACACCTCCTACGGACACAAGGTCCTTCGGAGAATACTTACACCATCCGATGTCTTCGCCCGGGGCTTTGTGCACAAAGATTAAGGGGGTTGCCGGCAATTCTTTGCTTGCTATCGGATTTTAGGTTCGTCGGTCAGGGCTTCAGGGAAGATTTCTCACGCGGGGCTTGCCAAAAAGAGACGGCAAGGGCGCCTCCCCGGGTGGAGCCTTCCACCGGGGCTGCCTGATCCGAGTCACGGCACCAAATTTGTTATAAGTTTGAGGCGAATAATTGATTCAGCCTTTGAGGATCAATTCACAATTTTATTAATTACAGCAAGCGATAGCAAGCAAACAGCGCTGGGTGCAGCCGGGGAGTCTCCGCTCTGCCAACGGCTCACAACTAAGTCCGAGTTCTCAGTTCCTTTTATATTATTCTGCAGGTCGATATTGTCCATGTGGCGATCTCCTTTTTGTTTTCCTTATCTTCACTTCTGTACTTTGAACTCAGTTTCTTGCACGAGGTATCTTTCCGGTCGTTATCAAGTTAATCCGCAGTCTCCTGCTATTGTTCCATGCCTCCCTGGGGGGGTCCTTACTCAGGCTCCGAATCACTCCAGCAGGCCTTTTTCACTATCGTCTGTGATGCTAATTTGCAGGTGGGGTGATAGACCTTTTCCTTGGGGTTGTCAGTTCCTGCTAAGTCTGCAGAGACAGTATTTATCTACCTTCATATTTTATGGTTTAGCCTTTACATAGTTCCTCCTGTATTCAAGTTTCCATTCTCGATGAACAAACGTGTTATTGTTATTTTTCACACTCCCCAACTGCCTTTAATGCCCCCCTTCCCCCCGCCAGGGCAATAAAGTCCAAGCCTGTGTTCCCAGTGAAGCCCAGTATGGCGCAGTGCCCTCCCAGTGCTGCCACTAGGAGCCCTAGTCCCATGCTGTTGCCATACTGGTCTGTACTGGTGCCTTACAGGTCTGTACTGGGAGCCCTAGTGTCCATCCTGTGTCCATCCTGGGAGCACTGGGCCCCCGCTGGTCTCCGACTAGTCTGTACTGGTGCCAAACTGGGAACACCGGGTGTGCTGGTGTCCATACTGGGACCACTGTTGTCCATACCGATGTCTTTCTGGGCTGTACTGGAGCCATACTGGGAGTGTTGGTGTGCCTGGTGTCCCTATTTGCAAATACTGGTGCTGTACTGGGAGCTCTGGTGTCCATCCTTGTGTCCATGCTGGGAGCACTGGTCCCATCCTGGTCCCACACTAGTGTCTTACTGGTCCATACTGGTGCCATACTGAGAGCACTGTTGTCCATACTGGTGTGACTTGTGTTTGTACTGGGAGCACGGATCCCATCCTGGTCCCACATTGATGCTTTACTGGTCCATACTGGGAGTACTGGTTCCACACTGGTACCTTCCTGCTGCAACACTGGGAGCACTGGAAGTCACTGGGACATACTGGGAGGGCATTGGGATGAACTGGGAATCACTGGGAGGGCACTGGGATGAACTGGGAATCACTGGGAGGCACTAGGAGGACACTGGGATGGACTGGGAGTCACTGGGAGGGCACTGGGACAGACTGGGAGTCACTGGAAGGCACTGGGAGTTACTGGGACGCACTGGAAGGCACTGAGAGTCATTGGGATGCACTGAGAGGGCACTGGGAGGTACTGGGAATCACTGGGACACACTGGGAGTCACTGTGAGGAGCTGGGAGGTACTGGGAGTCACTGGGATGCACTGGGAGGCCCTGGTCCCAGACTGGTGCCTTACTGGTCCATACTGGTGCTATGCTGGGAGGACTGGTCCCACACTCGTACCTCACTGGTGCCATACTGGGAGCACTGGGAGCCATGGTGTCCATACTGGTGTGCCTTGTGTCCATACTGGGAGCACTGGTGCCACACTGGTCTGTGTTGGTGCCTTACTGGTCCATACTGGTGCTATACTGGTGTCCTTAGTGACCATACTGGGAGCACTGGTCCCACACTGGTACCTTACTGCTGCCATACTGGGAGCACTGGGAGGGCACTGGGACATACTGGGAGTCACTGGGACATGCTGGGAGGACACTGGGATGCACTGGGATGCATTTTCCCCCACATTTCCTGTTTTTCCCCACAAAGTTTCCATTTTCCTCTCAAAATTCACATTTTCCCACCAAAATTCTCATTTTCTCCCCAAATTCCCTTTTCCCCTTCCAAGTTTCCCATTTTTTCCTCAGAATTCTGTTTCCTCCCAAATATCCCGGTTTTCTCCCCAAATTTCCCATTTTCCCAAAAGAATTTCCCATTTTCTCCCCAAATTTCTTGTTTCCCTACAAATTTTCCATTTTCCCTCAAAATTGACATTTTTGTCCACGAATTCCCGATTTTTCACTCAAAATTCACATATTTTGTGTCAAATTTCTATTTTTCACAACAATTTTAGCATTTTCTCCTCAAATTCCACATTTCCTCCCACATGTCCCATTTTTCCATAAAAAATGATGGGTTTTGCCCTCAATTCTCCATTTTCCCTCAAATTTCCCATTTTCTTCCTAAATTTCTTATTTCCCTACAAATTTTACATTTTCTCTCAAAATTGATATTTTTGACCGCAAATTCCCGATTTTCAGTCAAAATTCACATATTTTGCTCCAAATTTCGGTAATTCACAACAATTTTCCCATTTTCTCCTCAAATTCCACATTTCCTCCCACATTTCCCATTGGGGAAAAAATGTTTTTCCCCAATTTCCCATTTTTCTCTCAAAATTAACATTTTCTTTTCTAAATAATTTTCCCACCAAATTTTCCATTTTCCCTCAGAATTGATATTTTTCTCCCCAAATTATCCTTTTTTTCCCCTCAAAGTTCACATTTTTCTCCCCAAATAGAAATATTTAAGCAAAAGGGCTTAAATATGCACAATTGAGCCAGAAATCACCCCCCTGCCTTTCCCCTCTCTCTGCCTCCCTCCTCTCCCCTGGCTGCCTGCCTTTTCCGCTGCCCTTTCTCTGCCCCCTCGGGGCTCCCTCGAGGTGTCCCTGGGGCTCCAGGGGAACCTGCTGAGAAACAGCCTGAAGCCATCCCTGATGTTCCCTCCCTCAGCCGGCAGAGACACTGCTGTCCCACACTGTCCTTTTTCCTGTTGGAAAAATAGCTGGGCATTAAAATCACTTTTCTTGTCCCGTCTTCAGGCAGGACAGCAGGAAGGTGACAAGGAATGCTCTACGGGGACTTGGGGACGCTCTTCAGCCCGGCCAAGGAGGAACCGCGGTGCAGCAGCCTCCGCCCCACCGACCGCCACCCACACCACTACAAACCTGAGCCCACCCACTGGTGTGTACTGGTACGGGAGAATGGCACCATGGAGGTGAGAGGCCAAAGAACCTCATGGAGATGATCCCTGCCCATATGCCTGCACGCTCCTCCTGGGATCAGTGGTCGATTTTGGGGTCCCCGATGAAGGCTAGTAGTCATCATCACCTTATACTTTGGATGAGCTTGTTCTTGCGCATGTTGTGTTGGGGTATGGGTCTGTGGTAAGTACCATCGTTGATTTTCCTGCTTCGCTTCGTGGGTCTTTCACAATAGTGGTTAGCAGGGAGCCTTACATGCCCTTATCTCAAAGCATATCTCAAAGCGTATCTCTGCCCATATGTCTGTCTGTATCTGGTCTCTCTACCCGTATTTCAACGCGTCTCTGGTCTCTCTGCCCATATCCTCGCCCATTTCCGGTATTTCTGCCCGTATATCAACTAGTCTCTGGTCTCTCTGCCTGTATGCCCGCCCGTATCCAGTCCCTCTGCCTGTATCCCAGCCTGTATCTGGTCTCTCTGCCCTTATCTCCACCCATCTCCAGTCTCTCTGCCCGTGTCCCTACTTGTATCCCTACCCATATCTGGTCTCTCTGCCTGTGTCCCCGCCCGTATCCTGTCTCTCTGCCTATATCCCCACACGTATCCAGTATCTCTGCCCGTATCCCTACTTATATCCGCTACCTGCGCCTGTATCCCTACCCATATCCAGTAGCCCTGCCTGTATCTGTTATCCCTGCTTGTTTCCCTGCCTGTATCCATTATCTCTGCCTGTATCCCTGCCAGCATCCAGTATGTCTGCCCTTATCTCCACCCGTCTCTGTTGCCTCTGCCCATATCTCCACCCATATCCAGTCTCTCTGCCTGTATCCCAGCCTATATCCAGTCTCTGCCCATATCTCAACCTGTATCCAGTCTCTCTGGCTGTATCTCAACCCGTCTCCAGCATCTCTGCCTGTATCCTTACACATATTCCATCTCTCTGCCTCTATACCGACCATTCTCCAGTATCTCTGCCCGTATCTCAACCCCTTTCCAGTATCTCTGCCCATACCTGAACTCGTATTCATTCTCTCTGCCCGTATCTCAACCCATATCCGTTCTCTCTGCCCGTATCTTAAGCCATCCCCACTCTCTCTGCCTGTATCTCAACCAGTATCTACTATACTATTTACTATAAACAAGTCTCGGGCAGAGAATTACCAATGAATATTTGTGATTGTTATCTTGGGGTCTCCTTTTTCATCTTGGCATAGACATTTATTCAAAAATGATTTGGGCTGCAGCGCAAACTGGGGAAAAGGCACTTCATGCGATCCGACACCTTGCAGTCTGTTTCACCGTAATGGGAGTCCCACATTGTATTAAGACAGACAACGCCCCTGTATATGTAGGAACACGGGTGCAGAAATTCCTACAATTATGGGGAGTAAAGCATATCACGGGAATCCCACACCTTTCAACAAGGCAAGCTGTCGTTGAGAGAGCAAATCGCACTTTAAAGGATTATCCAGCTAAACAAAAGATGCCTGGAGACAGGAAAGTGCAGACTAGTCTGAGCAAGGTGCTGTTCACCCTTAATTACTTGAGTTTGTCTGCAGGGTTAGAACAGCCTCCTGTTGTCATACCCAATAGTAATACAAAAATGCAACCATCTCTGAAGTTCGAATCAGGTTTATGGGAAGGACCCAGCCTGCTTTTATTTACTGGGCGAGGATATAGTTGTGTTTCCACAGATCGCGGACCTGTATGGGTGCCCAGTAAATGGACGCGGCCTGCTCCGATCAGCCAACACCGCGAGAGGTCGGCCAGCGACAATGGCGAGCAATTAAACAGTTGAAGAAAGAACTTGCAGACGATATCCAAGTTCCAAATGTTAAGATCACTATCCAATGAGTGATATCCAGCATCGTTGTGGACAAGGACCTGGGGGGGTTGGGAATTAAACCCTACCATCTTTGCTAATCATAACCGCAAATGTGAGCTTTGTGGAAAAACACTATCCTTAACTATAGAGTGTGGAGCTTGTAGGACTATATTTCCGAAGAATAGTGATTTTGTGTGTTCGCTACCGTGTATAGTTTAAATATTCATAGCATCGTGCTATTCTTATTGACTGGTCATAAACTATATTGTAGGGGCATATTAAGCTCTCAAAAAGGTGTTTCTGTGTGTGTGTGTGTGTGTGTGTGTGTCTTTAAAATGCTTTAAACATTTGTAAGATTTGGGTTTTTGCTATAGGATTTTGAGCCTCTGTTTGTTTTGATTAATCTTAAAAATGCACCTCTCAGACCTTTCAATGTCAAACGTCCACTAAGCCGCAAACAGGTAGATTTACCTGGGACCTTTGAAGTGAAAGGCTGCAGAGGATAGAATTTAATTTGTTTTAATCTTAGCGTTCACTCTGAGAGCATTCATAGAATACTCCAAGAGCCGAAGGATAACTTGAAGAAGATAACGATTGGTCAGGACCCGCATACAGCATGGTTGCGAAAATTGGGAATTACAGGATGGTTATCCTCTTTGATGAAGTCATTAATGATGTCGTTTTTACCATTGATTTTAATGTTGCTCTTTGGTTGTTGTTTGTTCACATCTTTAAGAAGAATAGCAACTCGTCTAGTTAGTCAGGCTTGGGTTGTGCAAAAAGAAAAAGGGGGAATTGTAGGAAATATATTGGAACAAACTGGACATGCTGTAATCCTAGAAGCCTGCTTGCACAACCCTGCCTGTGACGATCAGTAGAAAGGAATGTGCTAAAGTATCCATGTTTAGACACAAAGGCCTATAGTCAGTTCTTAGATACAAAGCCTTACTGTAAGGCTTCAAGGTTGTGATGTTTTCTGAGAGCTTTGCTATCTCATGAGAATGAGGAGGCTGGCTTGATAAACTCAGAACCAGGCATGGGAACTGGGTGCGTAGGTTAACAGTGTGACTTTACGATTGGAATATGTTGTAAATATTCTGATTCCATGGAAACATGCACTCTGATTATCTGTATAAATAGACCCTCAGATGTTACAATAAACGAGCAATGATTCACACCTCTAGGAGGACTCGTTCATTGACTCCGGGGCTCCCTAACCCCAACACTCCTTTGACCTGACTCTTCTATCACCCTACTATCATTCTATGACCCAAATCTTCTATGATCCTATTCTTCTATGACTCAGTTCTTATATGACCTGAGTCTTCTGTTACCTTTTTGAGACCAGACACTTCTATCACCTAACAGTACTATGACCCAGGCCTTCTCCGATCCAACACTTCTAAGTCCTGACCCTTTTATGACCCAACACTCCTCTGACTCTTCTATGACCAGAATCTTCAAAGACACTGCACTTTGATTACCTCATTTTTCTCTTCTGTCATGTGATATTTTTATGACCCCATCATTCTATTAGCCAACTCTTCTCTAACAATTCTATACCATGAGTCTTTTTCGATCCCTCTATATCCCGACCGTTTTGTGACCCCACTCTTCCATGACTCTTTGTTCCTTCCACGACCTGACTCTACTATGACCTAACTCTTCTATGATACGATATTCTATGACCATTCAGTGACCACTCCCTTCTGTGACCCAAACATTCTAAGACCTGACTGATCTCTGAACCATCTATAACCTGACCCTCATATGACCTGACTCACCTATGACCCTTCTAAGACCCAATTCCTCTACTACCCGACTCTTCTACAACCTTTCTTTGACCCAAATCTTCTATGACTTTTCTATGCCTAAAATCTTCTGTAGTCTGACTCTCCTTTGATCCTTCTATGAAACTGCCATGACACAATTCTTCTATGCCCCAGTTCTTTTATGCAGCAGGTCTTTTATGACCCCGCCATTCCATAACTCGATCTTTCTATGGGATCTCATTGGGAGCCAACCAGCTGCCTTCTGCTGGCCTGTCGCAGATGCTGCCAGATGTGAGCTTCAAAGCACAGATCCCAGCTGTGAGTCAAGGTCTGACCTGTCTGCTGCTTCAGAAATCAATGACTTAACAGTCTCTTTCCCAGCCATGTTCCCGCTGTTGGTCTGTCCCCTCCAGAGGCAGAAGTGACCTCAAAGCCCCCTTCCTACTGGATTATGAGTTCTTCAGACACAACTGGCCATGTGATACCTTGTTTACCCAAGGGAACAGCAGGAAGATGTGAAAGGGGACGTTTAAATTGGATATCAGGAGAAAGCCCTCAGGACATTCTATGGTTCTATAACTCTTTATTTTTCCTACAAACAAACCAACATCTATTTCCAAACAGCCTCAGCCATCACCTGAGACAACACACATGTCGACTAAATGCAGTCGTGGAAAAGGATCGCTGGTGTCATCTCACCATAATTTGATTCCATCAGAATTTAAGAAACTTGTAGGACATTTGAAAGGGACCTAACAGTCCCCGTCCCGTTTTCCTCTCCTACTCCTTCTCCTTGGTTTTGGCTGAATTGAAGAAGCAGTCTGGCATGTGGGCTGTTCCTCAGCAGCCTGGTCCTTCAACTTGGTTGTACTAGGAAAACAGAAAGAGCTTTTCACTTTGAAGGTCCTTGGGAGACTGTTCCTTTTTGTGGAGATGGATGGTTCTGAATCCATGTGCCCTTGCGGAGGATGGTCAGGGCTCTTCTCCTTGGAAGACTCAGTGACTCCAGAGTGGGAGGAGACTCTTGTGAGTTTCTTCTATAGATTGGGAATCTGTAAATGAGAAGAAAACTCATTTCCTCAAGGCGTGGAAGAGGCCAGCAGAAACCTGGGACAGACCTTGAGCAGCCTGGTGCAATGGGAGGTGTTCCTGCCTATGGCAAGGGGATGGAACTGGATGTACTTTAAGAACCCTTCAACCCAAACCATTCAATGAGTCTGAAAAGTATTGAAATGCAATGTTTAAACTAAAACATATTTTTCTTAAGTGCACTTTGAAATTTTCCTCTATAACCTCAATGGGAAATGACCCCAAGGAGCTGTACAAGGCTTGAAGACCTGAAGAAAACTTGAGTAAAAAAAGATCTCGTTAAGACTTTCTGTATTTTAATGAGACCCAGAGTGGATTTGATGATGAGTCCTTGAACCTCAGCTCCTTAGAGGAGACTGAAGAAACATCTCAAGAAGTTAAAAGCAGGACTCAGAGTATCTTGAAGTATTAATTGGTCTCAGTGAGGATTGTTACTAAAAAAGCCTCCCCAGGGACTCGTTAGGGCCGATAATTGGAGGCCATGACTGCAGGCAGTGAAAGGCGCTGTGCAGGCAGCTGTGATGCTGAGAAAAGCCTGGGCTTGCTTGATGAAGTAGAAAGGCCAAGCCCCGACCCCCAGGCCCTGGGAAAGCAGATCTGGGTTTGGCTACAATAACATTGGTGTCGTAACATTCTCACATGGCCGTATCGAATTGAGTGCAGTTATTCCATATAATTCCAAATAGAGGCTTGCAGAGTTATGTGAGATGCCAAGGCTCTCACACAGCTCCATGGAGTTGCAGAACAATTGGATGATAGAAGAATAGGGTCATAAAAGGGCTGTGTCACAGAAGAACACTTAGTGTGAGAACAGATCCTAACAGCCTGGAAAAAAAGAGATCATTCCCTGTTCACTTTCCTGGTGTCCTGTCTAATTGTGGGAGAAAATAAAGTGATTTGCCTGACCAGCTCTTTTCTGAAGAGGAAAAATGACAGTGTGGGACAGAAGTGTCTCTGTCAGCTGAGGGAGGGAACATCAGGGATGGCTTCAGGCTGTTTCTCAGCAGGTTCCCCTGGAGCCCCAGGGACACCTGGAGGGAGCCCCGAGGGGGCAGAGAAAGGGCTGCCTTGGGCTGCTCCTCTGCTGCTGAGCTGGGCTGGGCTCCTGGCAGGGAGGGAGCTCCTGGCAAGGGGGCAGCGCTACAAAGAGCCATCTCTGGGCAGGAGCAGCTCCTCTGCAAAGCCCATCAGGGCTGAGGGCACTGCCTGCAGGCAGCGAGGGGAGAGGAGGGAGGCACAGAGAGGGGAAAGGCAGGGTGGGGTGGGAGGAAAGAGGAGGCTTCATTTGGAGAAAGATCTTCACAGCCCTTCTCAAGGTGAGTCTCTGTGTGCAGGACAATGCAGGTGCTGTTCCTGGAGGGATCTCCTAAAGCCGGCACAGCCACAGCCTGTGGGATCTGTCAGGAGGGTTCTTGCCATTTCTCCAGTGGAGAGAAAAAAGCAGGGTCAGTTCTCAGCCTTCCCCGGGAGCTCCCCACGGTGGGACACAGAGAAGCTGTGTGGGGAAGAAGCACCTCCTGTCACGAAAGGCTCTGTGTTTTCCAGAGGGTGCTGTGTGAGTCAAAGCTGCTCACAGCTGCCAATCCCCCCAGGATATTTCTAAAAGGACATTTCAAGGGGAAGACCAGGGCAGGGATTACATTAAAGATAAGGAACTTCACTGAGTTTGACTTTTCTCTTTCCTGCACTTGGGGAATTTCAGTGGAAAAATGGAAAAAAAGGCTCTCATGCTTGAAGAAATCACCAACATTCCTGAGCTGTATCCTTGACTGGTCATTACGTCTGAAAGGAGCCTTCAAAATTGTCTCCCATTGCTCCTCTGCCCATGGGCAGCAGCAGCATCACCTCTGCTGGACCCACCAGGCTCGGTCTGTCCTGTCCTTTTCAGCTAATAAACAAGAACCTGTGCACAGCTTTACCCGACAAACGGGAAGGTTTCTATAGGGCCGGAGGGAGTGCAGAGAGGGTCAGATGGGGTCTGTGAGCACTGACAGGGAGAAGACATGGAAAGGGAAACACCTCCAGCAAGGAAAATCCACAGACTGAAAGAAGATGGTGAGAGGATGAGAGGAACTTAAAAGAGAGATGTTGTGGAAGGGAGAATTCAGACAGCTCTGTGTGACTCCCTCCAGTGCAGCCCCTTCCTCTGCCAAGCCCCCTGTGCCTCCTCTCCCACCCAGCAAAGCCTCTGCCCTCAGGGCTCTGGGCTCCAGGGCTGAACCCCCTCCTCTGCAGCCACAGCTCCAGTGCCCTCTCCAGAGCCCAGGGGCTGAGAGCAACTGCCCGGCAAGGTTGGTGTCTGGGAGGGGGTGAGCACAGCTGGGGAAGGGGAACGCTGTCTGTGTGCCCGGCTGCCTCTGCCCTGGCCTCTCACAGACAGACCCTCAATCTCTTTTTCCCTGTTTCTCCCCTTGTCTCTGTTCTTGCTGTTATTCTCTTGTTCTCACTGCCAGGCTCTCTGGGGATGGGAGTTGCAGGGACAGGCACTGATCTTTTGTGAGCTTGCGGGCAATGCATTCCTGAAGAATTATCAGAATCTTCTGTCCTGAGATATCATCATTAGGACACTTGGCTTTCCTTGAGTCTCATCTGCACTTGGAGCAGCTCCACAGGACAAAGCTCAACCCCAGCAGTGTCCCCTGTCCCCACCATCCCCATGACCCCCTGCTGCAGAGCAGGGCTGACTCCTCACTGCGGGCGACAGAGGCTCTGCTCCTCCCGGCACATTCAGATGGTACCAAGCGGGGCTCCAGTCACGGAGCTGAGGGAAGGCAGAAAAGGGACAGAGTGTGTGCAGGCAGCCAAAGGGAATGAGAAACGACTTTGATTTGGCCCAGAGAAGTCTCCCCTAACTTGTCCCTGCCGTTTTCCTTCTGTGACAGTGCCCCATGCCCAGAGGCAGCAGATGTCCAACAGCAGCTCCATCACCCAGTTCCTCCTCCTGGCATTCGCAGACACACGGGAGCTGCAGCTCTTGCACTTCTGGCTCTTCCTGGGCATCTACCTGGCTGCCCTCCTGGGCAACGGCCTCATCATTACTACCATCATCTGCGACCACCACCTCCACACCCCCATGTACTTCTTTCTCTTCAGCCTCTCACTCCTCGACCTGGGCTCCCTCTCCACCATTGTTCCCAAATCCATGGCAAATTCTCTCTGGGACATCAGGACCATCTCCTATGCAGGATGTGCTTCTCAAGTCTTTCTCTTCCTGTTTTTCATATCAGCAGAATATTTTCTTCTCACCGTTATGTCCTATGACCGCTATGTTGCCATCTGCAAACCCCTGCACTACGGGACCCTCCTGGGCAGCAGAGCTTGTGTCCACATGGCAGCAGCTGCCTGGGGCGCTGCGTTTCTCACTGCTCTGCTGCACACGGCCAATACATTTTCTCTGCCCCTCTGCCAGGGCAATGCTGTGGAACAGTTCTTCTGTGAAACCCCCCAGATCCTCAAGCTCTCCTGCTCACACTCTTACATGAGGGAAGTTGGGCTTGTTGGTATTATTGCCTGTTTATTTTTTGTCTGTTTTATTTTCATTGTGGTGTCCTATGTGCAGATCTTCAGGATTGTGCTGAGAATCCCCTCTGAACAGGGACGGCAGAAAGTGTTTTCCACGTGCCTCCCTCACCTGGCCGTGGTCTCCCTGTTTGTCAGCAATGGAGTATTTGCCTACCTGAAGCCTTCCTCTGTCTCCGCTCCATCTCTGGACCTCGTGGTGGCAGTTCTGTACTCAGTGGTCCCTCCAGCAATGAATCCTGTCATCTACAGCTTGAGGAACAAGGACCTCAAGGATGCAGTATGGAAACTGATATCAGGATAATTCTCTGAAGCAATGAACTGCTCATCATCTTCTGCATAGCAGTTAATATGCAACTCATGGCAGGTCCAGACTGGCTTCTGTATGTTTTGGTGGTGTTGCTGTTTTTTAATTGTAATAATGTTGTCATCCTGTTTTTAATTCAATGTCTTCCCTTTTCTTACTGATTGTCTGTGTAAACGAGAAGCTGTGCTTCTGTGTGTTTCAACAAAATAAAGGGATATTTGACGACTTTTGTTCCCTGATATCCTTCTTTCAAGGTGTTTTTGGAGCTGCAGGGACAGTTCCTGTGGCCATGGGTGGAGGGGAAAACAGTCACAGCACAGCAGCCCTGCGAGGCACCAGTGCTTGATCTCCCAGAGTTCTTCTCTCTCCACTTTCGCACTCTTCTTCTCATCCCTTGTTTTGCAATGAGGTTTGAGGGCTCTGAGCTTGGTCACAGCTGTGCTGCGTGGCAGTGCTGTGCCTGCAGGCAGGGACAGGCAGTGGGCACTTGTGGGACAAAGATGCATCCAAAACAGCCTTTCCATGAAGCAAGGCCATCTTCTCAGGGCAGGGCCTGAAGGCTTAGGGATTCTACTTAAATTTCTCTTAAGAATGTATCCGAGGAAGTGACTCAGAGATGAAAACACCAGTGTACAGCGGAAGAGTTTTGGTGAGCGAGGTTTTGGCAGGCTGCAGAGCACTTGCCCCTCTCCAGCGTGTCCAGACTGGCCTGGCTGCCAGTCCAGGTTCCCTCTCTGCGCAGCCCACAAGGCCACTTTTAAGACTCAATCAGCTAAATTAGGGCCCTTCTCTGTCCTGATTCTTCTGTGACCCAACTCTTCCATGAGTATTCTATGACCTGACTGTCCTATCACCCATCTGTGACCCGACTCTTCTAAGACCCAACTCACAAAGAATTCAACTCATCTATGACTCTACTCTGACCTGACTCCTGTGTGACCCAACTCTTCTGTCATTCTTGTGTCAGCCTATTCTTATGTGTGTCTGTGTGACACAAGGCCACTTTTAAGACCCAACCTTCTAAGTTTGGGCCCTTCTCTGTCCTGACTCTTGTGTGACCCAACTCTTTCACGAATATTCTATATCCTGACTCTCCTATCACCCTTCAGTGATCCGACTGTTCTAAGAGCAAACTCTTGAAGAATTCAACTCACCCATGACTCTACTCTGACCTGACTCCTGTGTGACCCAACTCTTCTGTCATTCTTCTGTCAGCCTATTCTTCTGTAATAGAACTTTTCTATGACCCTCCTTTGACCCAACTCTTCTATGACCCTACTATTATTCTATGACACAACTCTTCTATGATCCTGTTCTTCTATGACTCAGTTCTTTTATGATTCAACTCTTCTGTGACCCTTCTGTGACCTGACACTTCTATCACCTAACAGTAGTAGGACCCAGCTGTTCTCTGACCCAAAACTTCTATCACCAAACACTTCTATGAACTTTCTATGACCAGAATCTTCTATGACACTACACTTCGATGACCTCATTTTTCTCCCTCTCTTCTATCATATATTTTTATATTGATATTTTTATGTGATATTTTACAGCGAGTGATATTTTTATGACGCTACCCTTCTATTAGCCAACTCTTCTCTAACAATTCTATACCCTGAGTCTTCTTTGATCCCTCTAAATCCTGACCCTTTTGTGACCCCACTCTTCTATGACTCTTCTATGACCTGATATTCTATGACCACTCAGTGACCACCCCTTTCTGTGACCCAAACTTCTATGACCTGACTGATCTCTGACCCTTCTATAACCTGGCCCTTGTGTGACCTGATTCACCTATGACCCTTCTAAGACCCAATTCCTCTACTATCTGACTCTTCTGCAACTTTTCTTTGACCCAAATCTTCTATGACTCTTCTATGCCCAAAATATTTTATGCTTTGACTCTCCTTCGGTCCTTCTATGAAACTGGTATTATACAATTCTTCTATGACCGAGTTCTTTTATACCCCAGGTCTTCTATAACCCCACCTTTGACCTGACCTTTCTATGGGATCTCATGGTCAATGAGCCAACCAGGTGCCTTCTGCTGGCCTGTCACAGACACTGCCAGATGTGAGCTTCAAAGCACAAATCCCAGCCATGAGTCAAGGGCTGACCTATCAGCTGCTTCAGAAATCAGTGACCTCACAGTCTCTTTCCCAGCCATGTTCCTGCTGTTGGCCTGTCCCCTGCAGAGGCAGAAGTGACCTCAAATCCCCCTTCACAGCCATTGCCTTCCTAATGGATTTTGAGTTCTTGCGACACACCTGGCCATGTGATACCTTATCCACCCAAAGGAACAGCAGGAAGATGCACCAGGGGACATGTGGATTGGATATCAGGACAAAGCCCCTTCACACTCAGGACATTCTATGGTTCTATAACTCTTTATTTTTCCTACAAATAAACCACCTATTTCCAAACAGCCTCAGCCATCACCTGAGAAAACACACAAGTCAAAGAAAAGCAGTTGTGGAAGAGGATCGCTGCTGTCATTTCATGCTAATTCAATCCCATTGGAATTTAAGAAACTTGTAGGACTTGTGAAAGGGACCTAACAGTCTCTGTCCTGTTTCCCTCTCCTACTCCTTCTCCTTGGTTTTGGCTGAACTGGAGAAGCAGTCTGGCATGCGGGCTGTTCCTCAGCAGCCTGGTCTTTCGACTTGGTTGTGCCAGGGGGACGGAAAGGGCTTTTCTCTGTGAGGGTCCTTAGGAGACTGTTCCCTTTTGTGGAGTCGGATGGTTCCGAATCCATGTGCCCTTGCTGAGGACGGGCAGGGCTCTTCTCCTTGCAAGACTCAGTGACCCCAGACTGGGAGGAGACTCTTGTGAGTTTCTTCTGTATATTGGGAATCTGTAAAGGAAAAGTCATTCCCTCAGGGCATGGAAGAGGCCAGCAGAGACCCTGGATAGGAAAGGTGTCCCAGACTGCTCAGAGACAGAGGCTGTTCTGGTGAACATCCAGCCCGCTCACTGGCTCAAGAGCGATCCCCATCCAGGCAAAGCAGAGGGAGAAGCCCTCTCTGCTGGACAAAGAAACCAAACACAGCAAGAGGAATGCTGTGGTAGCTTTGCTTTTGCAAGACAAGGGCAAATATTCTCTAAGCTCTCCAGACCAAGGTTCCCCCTGAGGCGTTCGTGCACAGGGACAGTGGCAGAAGGCCAAGGAGAACTGAACCTCTCTGGCAGGGGAATGCCAGCACTCAGCACTGGAGCCGTACATGCCAGAGGAAGCCTTCCCAAAGAAAAAGTGAGAACAAACACATCTTTCCTGACTTTTTGTTTCCTAATGCCTGTCTCAGGATGTCATTTAGCCCACACAGTGAATGGGAAGATCAAATCAAAACCAAACTACACGTCAACCAACTCTCTGTGAACATCTCTGCTGTGGCAGGAGGATTCCCACCTGGAAAAGGGGTTTCCTTCTCCTCATTCTCCAACCCTCACAGTTATTTCACCACTCGGCCTCTCCCACAGCATCCGTGCCTCTCGCATGTTGGCATCTGCTCAATGCTGCAACAGCTTTGCTGGGTGTTCAGGAAACTCCTGTGCTGCTCAGGATCCGGGCTGGGAGGGAGCAAGCCCTGCCCTGAGGATTTGCTTCCCAGGCCTCACTGCTGAGCTCTGCAATTCCTCCATTCAGGCACCCAAATGCATTTCCAGGCCACAATCCAACACCTATCAACTAATTTTGCTCCTGCTCAAAGCCAATTCCATTCAGAATGAGTGAGGTGCAAAGAAGCCATCGACAACAGCCTTGAGGATCCCACTCAGCCCGCGTTTTGCCGAGGGACACTTGCTCTCCTCAGCCAGACTGGGGCACAGGCGTGAAACCATAAACCCCATCTGGCTGAGAGATGCACCGAGCAGGGTCTGTGTGGGGCTGCTCTTTCTGGCTGTGGACAACACCCTTCTCTTTGGTAGAATCATAGAATCATAGAATCATGGAATAGTTTGGGTTCACGTGACCTCAAAGCCCATCCGGTTCCACCACACCACAGACCCCCGCCCTCAACATCAAAATTGCGGATAATTCTAAAACTGAGGCTTTGATCCTTGAAAGAGCTTTTGGAACATAAGAATGAGCTCTTGGATCCTATAAATAAGGGTTTGGCCTCTAAAACTGAGGTGCTGGAAATTCAAAATCAGACTTTGGGCCTTAAAAATGAGGCTCTTAAAATGAGTATGTAGACATAAAAAAATGAGAATTTAGGCCTTCAGAATATATCTGTGCATCCTAAAAAATCTTAGGGTCAAAAAACCCTGTTGGAACTCTAGAATTGAGGATTTCAGCCCAAAGGGTGAGGCTTTGGGCACTGAAGGGATGAGTATAATGCTACATGAGTCTTTTGGTGCTACAAGGGAAGGGAACCTCCTGGTTCCTCTATGTCCCCAACAAATGAAGCTCTCGTCCTGAACGGAGGCCTTTGGTATCTCCAGTGGAGGCTCTGAGCTGTAAAAGATGGGGTTGGATCCTTTCCATGAGAGTCTGGAGCTTCAAAAGGAGGGTTTGGGTCCTAAAAGTGGTGCTTTGAAACTGAAACTGAGACTTTGAGCCCTGACATCAGGATTTGTGCCCTGAAACATTGATGTGGTCACAAACAGGAAGGCTTTTCTCCCTGAAAATGGGAATTGAGAGGCTCCAAATGAGGGTTTTGAGCCCTCACGATTGTGGACTTGATTCTAAAATGAGGCTTTGTTCCCTGAAAAAAGGGCTTAGGGAGCCAAAATTGGGGCTTCTGGAGCAAAAAGAGGTGTTCTGCCGCCAAAAAAGGGCTGGGGGCTCTGGCAGGAGGCACTGGGGCATCAGAGGGGCTCTGGACCCTCAGTCACACAAGCACAGAACCATTAAGGCTGGAAAAGCCTCTGGGCTCCCCCAGCCCCACCCCAGCTCTGAGCACGAAGTGAAGCATCAAATCTGCAAAATAAAGGCCCCTGACACTCAACTGTCCATGGTCATTCCTCCACGACTTTCTCTGGACTTGTAGGGACATTTCCAGAGGTTGAGGAAAAAGATTCCAAGCATCTCAGCTGAGTGCAGAGCAGGGTGAGCAACCACAGCTCTGGGAGTGGCAGCAGGAGAACAGAGACACTGTGACTGCTGCTGTGCAGAGCCGCTGTGTGAGCACGGGGAGGGCTCTGTCTCTGGGCACCCTGTGTGTGAGATGGGGCACAAGGTGTCCCAGTTCAGACCCTGCAATTCGGCAGCAAACAATGGGCAATGATTCCTTCCCTAAATTAATGAGGAAGGGGAATCAGGTAAAGAAAAGAAGTCCTGAAGATTGAAATAAAAAGATGGATTTAATAAATACAATAAAACCTCACACTATTCCTATCAGTAACATTCACAGTAACACTCACAGTAACACTCACAGTAACACTCATGCTGCTGCAAGGTCTTGTTTTAGTACCAGTAGTGACTGTAGAATCACAGGATCACATCATGGAATCATGGAATGACTTTGGTTGGAAGGGTCCGTTGAGATCAGCCAGATCCAAGCCCCTTGCCATGGGCAGGGACATCTTCAGCTGGATCAGGTTTCTTACAACCTCATCCAACCTGGACTTGAACTTGTCAGTATTAAAACTAGAATTAATAATAATTTATATTCAATATCAAGGTGTACGGCCCAGTTATAGATCGCGCACTATTAGCAATTGTCCCCTGGATGCTCTGGGAAAGGTGAAACAGGGAAATCATCCCAGATGAGTCCCACACACTGATCATTTCCATGTCTGGCTGCACATCCCAACCATGAGGAGGGATTTTTGTTACATGGAAACCTCTGTCCTCCTCCTTTGCTCACTGATACCCAACTCCACCACCACTATTAATAAAAATGGAACCACTCTAATACTGACATTTCTTGCACCCCAGTCCCTCAGCTCTCGCCACTGCTGGTCACTCAGCCAAGACCTTTCTCACACATCACGGGCTCATGGCCTTGGCTCATCAAACACTGAGAACATCCATGGATTGGGTTTCCCCTGCTGCCTTGGGGCCTTGCTCAGTATTTCAGCCTGAAAGTCTTCTCTCAACCCCAGCTCTCTCAGCCTCTACTTGCCGAGGAGCAAACGCCCTTCTGGCCTTGGCAGTACTTGCTCCAGGCTGGGCAGGTTATTCTTTCCTGGTAGCCCCGTGCTGGACACAGCAGCTCTGATGCTGGGACTTTTTCCAGGGACACAGGGTGACAGAGGGTGTATTTAAGGTTTAGAGAAGATTTGCATTAGACATTAGGAAGAAATTGTTCACAAAGAAGGTGGTGGGGCAGTGGCCAATGTTTCCCAGGGAAGCTGTGGATGTCCCCTCCCTGGAGGTGTTCAAGGCCAGTCTGGATGGGGCCTTGAGCAATCTGGTGCAATGGGAGGTGTCCCTGCCTATGGCAAAGGGGGTGGGACTGGATGGACTTTAAGGACCCTTCAACCCAAACCATTCAATGAGTCTGAAAAATATTGAAATACAATGTTTAAACTAAAACATATTTTTCTTAAGTGCACTTTGAAATCTTCCTTTTTAACCTCAACGGGCAATGACTCCAAGGAGCTGTGCAAGGCTTGAAGACCTGAAGAAAATTTGACTAAAAGAAAGAACTCGTTAAGATTTCTTTGTTTTAATGAGACCCAGAGTGGATTTGCTGATGAGTCCTTGAACCTCAGCTTCTTAGAGGAGACTGAAGAAACATCTCAAGAAGTTACAAGCAGAACTCAGAGTATCTTGAAGTATTAATTGGTCTCAGTGAGTATTGTTACTAACAAAGCCTCCCCAGGGACTCGTTAGGGCCGATAATTGGAGGCCATGATTGCAGGCAGGCAAAGGCACTGTGCAGGCAGCTGTGATGCTGAGAAAAGCCTGGCCATGCTTGAGGAAATAGAAAGGCCAAGCCCTGACCCCCACATCCTGTGAAGGCAGATCTGGCTTTGGCTAGAATGACATCTGTGTCATAACATTCTCACTTGGTTGTATCGAATTGGGTGCATTTATTCCATATAATTCCAAATAGGGGCTTGCAGAGTTATGTGAGATGCCACGGATTTCACACAGATCCATGGAGTTGCAGAAGAGTTGGATGATAGAAGGGTAGGGTCATAAAAGGGCTGTGTCACAGAAGAACACTTAGTGTGAGAATTCTTCATTGTGAGAATTGTCAGGCCATAGAAGAGTCGGGTCATAGAGGAGTAACAGGAGAGTTTGGTTTGAGATGGTTCATAGAAGTGTTCGGTCACAGAGGACTCATAGCCAGGTTGGATCATAGAAGTCTCATAGCTGAGCTGGGTCATAGAAGTCTCAGGTTATAGAAGACTGAGGTCATAAAAGGGTCATAGAATTTTTGGGTCATGGAGAAGTTGGGTCATTGAAGTGTGAAATTTTATTAGTGTTTTCCAAGGTTTTTTGGTCATAGAAAGTTTATAGAATGTTTAGTTTGGAGAAAAGTTGGTTCAGAGATAGGTTGGGTCATAGACAAATGGTAGAACTAGAACATAGAAGAGTCATAGAAGAATTGTGTCATGGAAGGGCTATAGAAGAGTCAGGGAACAGAAAAGTCATAGCAAGACGTGTCAGGGCATATAAGAGTTTGGTCATAGAATATTTAGGCCATAGAAAAGTCAGATAGAGAAGGGTCAGAGAAGAGTTGTGTCATAGATGCCTTGGATCACAGAAGACTCAGGTTTTAGAAGAGTTGAGACATAGAGAAGTAATTGAAGGGTGAGGTGATAGAAGAGTCGGCTCATAGAATAGTTTGGTTTGGAAGGTACATGGTAGTGTTGGGTCATAGAAAGTTTACATCATAAAAGTGCCGGGTCATAGAAAAGGCGGCTCATATAAGATTTGGGTTATAGAGGAGTTCAGAGGATACACACCATAGTGGGTCAGGTCAAAGAAGTCTCAGTTAATAATAGGGTCACAAATGAGCTGGGTCATAGAAGAGTGTGGTCTGAATAGAAGAATGTGTCTGATCACAGAGGTGTCACAGCATAGATGGTTCGTGCCATAGAAAATTTAGGTCCTAGAAATTCATGTAATCGAAGAGTCAGTGAATAATCAGGTCATGGAAGGTTTGGGTCAGGAGTCATGGAATGACCTGGCCCTAGAAAGTCATAGAAGAGTAAGAGAAGGGTTGGGTCATACAAAGACTGGGTTACAGAAGGGTCAATTTTTAGAAGTGTTGTGTTAGAGAAGAGTGAGATCCTAGAAGAGTTGGATCACAGAAAATTCAGGTCATAGAAGGGACAGAGAAGTATCATTTATGGTAGGGTCTGGTCCTAAAAGTTTCATAGAAAAAAGTGTGTCGCAGAAGGATGATAGAAGAGTCAGGACAGAAAAGATTCGAGTCATAGAAGTGTCATAGAAGGGTCATATAAGAATCAGGTCATAAAAGAGTTGTTAGAGGAGTGAGGTGATAGAAGGCTGAGGTCACAGAAGGACTGGGGCATAGAAGAGGTGGCTCATATATGTGTCTGGTCATGCAGGAGTGAGGTCATAGAAGTGCCGGGTCATAAAAGGGCCAGGCCAGAGGAGAGTTGGGTAACAGAAGGATGGTGAGACAGAATCTGCCCATAGGAAATCTACTTCCCCTCTCTTTCAAACATCCAGGAATGGGATCCGAGTGGATAAGGTCTGGGGCACAGCCTTTCATTCTCGTGCTCATCTTTTGCCCATTTGCGAAAAGGACATGCAATGTAGGAGTGGTGCCAGTGGGCAGGGATTTCCCCCATTCTCCATGACCTTTGGAAGGTGATGGAAAATGTCCTTAATGTCCCATAGACAGGGAAGGATTGTGTTAACAGCAGTTGAGCTAGAGACTTTAAATCATGGGGGATCATGACATACGTATCAAAAACAGAGGACAATAGACTCGTAAAATACGGCAAAGAGATACCATGTTCCTTTACCGTACGGCGCAACCCCTTAACTACCGAAAAAGAAAGAGCCTCCCACTGAGCCCCCCCGCCCTTGGTAAATAACGGGGGCTACTATGGTTTTTGCGATTTCTAATTCTCCCTCTTGTAAGGCTTGGCGCCTTATATTAACCCATATATCATGTGGATCAGGTGGATAAAGGTCTGGCTCCTTTTCAGGGTTCACCGGTCCTGGATCAAAGGGATCCTCCTCAGGAGGATAGCCGACGGCGCACAGTTCTGGTACCGCGGAGGGTCCATCCTTTACTGTGATAGCGGAGGGATAGTTGGAGAGTCCTCCTCCCCTTTCACCTTGTCTCGGGGGCTCTTTTCTTGTACTTTTAAAGTCTCAAAAATACTCCTCCACCACAGGAGCATCCGCTGTGCTTCAGCATTCCCTGTGCTTGCTGCATCCCACAGTTTAACCCCCACATCATCCCAAAGTTCCCGCATAAAATTAGTAGACACAGACAATTCCTGCTTCCTTGCAGCAGCTCATTCAAAGTTCTGTGGGACTCACAGCATGGCACTCAGATAGGGGGATCATAGGCCCTGGTATCGATCACGTATTGATCACGTCGGGGTCACCAATTTGCCGCGATTGAGAGACGGGACACAGCCTGATGCCAGCAAGAGGTCGATTTTATTGTATTCTTAACATATATTTATACAAGTTATAAGCGACTTACAAGCGACATGTTTCACGCTGATTGGTTATAGTCCATTGCTGTATGAGCTAATATTTGGCATTGCTGCATAGCTACAGATATCTACTCTTTTTGCAGGTCATTAGCTTCTTTAGACAGTAACAAGGTTTCCTCCTATCTAGATGGTTGCTATGCCATTTACACGTAGCTCACATAGCTGTTACTCCTTGCTCTTCTTTTCTTGAGGGGAGTTCTTGTTTTTAGCTTATCCAAGGTCTGTGGCCGAGCTTATCCAAGACATCCCCCTTAAACAATCCTTCTGTACTTGGGGTTTTTCCATTGCCTGTCAGACCTTGTCCTACAGCCAAGGAAATCCCATCATCTCCTCTTCTGCTTCTTTAATTTTTCTTCTCCCTCCATCTATTCCATTTCCAAAATCCTCTCCAAGGGAAAGATTCATTGAATCATAGAATAACTCAGGATTGAAGAGAGCCCTGAGCATCCTCTTGTCTCTCTCTCCTGCTCAAGGCAGGCTGATCCAGAGGAGGTTGTTAAAGGCCTCTGCCCAGCTTTGCATCATCTACAAAGGAGCTGAAAACATGCTCCATCACATCATACAGGGGTACAATAAAGATGTTGAACAGTGCTGGCCCAAGTGCTGGTCACTGAGGGATGTCACTAGGAACTGGCTGCATGGAGGACTTTCTGTACCACTGATGACATTGGTTGTTCAGCCCACTTCTCACCCAGCGTCCACTTCTTCAGTCCAGACATCCCCACTCTGGCTATGAGGACACCATGTCTAAGGCCTTGCAAAACTCCATGTACACCACATGCCCTTCTTTCCCTGCCCATTCTTCTCCAGCAGTCCCTTTCTTGTCCTTCAAAGGGGCTGGAAATGCCTGCAGGACATGTCCCTTCCCCTACCTGGGGATGGCTGTAAGCTGACCTGCCTGTAATTCTCCCAGTTCTCGTTCCTGCTTTTCCCAAAGATGGGTTTGATGTCTGCTTTTTCCAAGGACACCAGAACCTCTCTGAGTGCTCGGGCACTTCTGAGAGCATAATCCAGACTCTCACAATCCGGGCTGAAGTAGCAGAGAGGAACACTTGCACTGAGGCTGTCCAAGGCAGCTGAGATGAATCTCCCTGGGCCGGTGGGGTGTCTTCCTGAAGTCACACACAGAAATGCCAGGGTTCTGTCAGGAGTCCTCATCTGAGCTGGCCTTGTGCACCTCTAATGCACCCGAGGATATTCACTGACGAGGTCTGTCCCTTCCGCGCACACAGAGGCACTTCAGGAGTCACAGTGTCTCTCTGGCTTCTGGTTGTCAATCCCGTAAGATGGGAAACACCTCAGCCCTGCAGTGTGTCGCCCTGACCTGCATTTCTCTAAGATGCCCCACGTCATGAGAAATGGGCAGAGGGATCTCGGTTCAAGGAAGCATATCCAAGTTCAGGCAATTTCCCATGGGATTTTACTTTCAGTGTGAAGTGACCTCAAGGAAATATCATTCCCACAGGCCTTCATGGACTCCAAGGAACACTTGGTCTCAAGTCTGGTCTCACTTGGGTTCATCTCCCCTCACTCAAACTGTGGTGAGAGACCATTGGTGGTTGTGAGGGGCTGCTCTGGGATGATTGCCATGGGGCAGCTGTCCCAGGGTTTCAGACACACCTGGGCACAGACCAGACCCTGCTCTGCCGCTTCTTCAGGTCTCTCACAGGAGGCCTGGTTGTAGTAGCCTGTCCCAACCCTGCACAGACAACTGCTGATCTGCACATTGGTGTTTGTATCTGCGAGAAATATTCTTGGCAATGTTCTTAAGAGAATCTTTGGAAGAGGGCTTAAGCCCTCACAACCTGCCCTGAGGAGATCCTCTTTCTTTATGCGAAGGCTGTTCTGGAGGCATTTCTGTCACAAATACCCTCTGCCTGTCCCTGCCTGCAGGCACAGCACTGCCACACAGCACAGCTGTGACCAAGCTCAGAGCCCTCAGGCCTTACAGCAAAGCAAGGGGTGAGGAGGAGAGTGTGCAAGTGGAGAGAGAAGAGTTCTGGGAGATGAAGCGCTGGTGCCTGGCAGTGCTGCCGTGCTGGGACTCCTTCCCCTCCACCCCTGCCCATAGAAAATGTCCCTGCAGGTCAAAAAACGCCTTGGAGGAAAGATATCAGGAAAGAAACATCATTGAATATCTCTTTATTTTGTTGAAACACACAGAGAGCACAGCTCCTCATTTACACAGCCGACCAGTAAGAAAAGGGAAAGTTCTCAGGAAAAACAAAGCCGTCACTGAAGGTGTTTTATTTGGTTTCAACAGAGAGGGAGCGCAGCTCCTCAGTTGCAGAGCTCAGTCAGACAAGAACAGTAAACAATGAAAGAGAAAGGACATCATGATAACTAAAAAAACCCCACTAGCCACAAAACATAGAGAAGCCAGTCTGGGTGTGCTATGAGTTCCATGAAAATGGCTATGCAATACGTGATGAGCAATTTTTTGCTTCAGAGACCCATCCAGATATCAGTTTCCACACTGCATCCTTGAGCTGCTGGTTCCTCAAGCTGTAGATGAGGGGGTTCAGTGCTGGAGGCACTACTGAGTATAGAACTGACACCACAAGGTCCAGAGATGGAGAGGAGATGGAGCGGGGCTTCAGGTAGGCAAACGCTACAGTGCTGATAAACAGGGAGACCACAGCCAGGTGAGGGAGGCACGTGGAAAAGGCTTTGTGCCGTCCCTGCTCAGAGGGGATCCTCAGCACAGCCCTGAAGATCTGCACATAGGACACCACAATGAAAACAAAACAGACAAAACCTAAACAGACACTTAACACACTGGGCCCAGCTTCCCTGAGGTAGGAGTGTGAGCAGGAGAGCTTGAGGATGTGGGGGATTTCACAGAAGAACTGTTCCACAGCATTGCCCTGGCAGAGGGGCAGAAAAAATGTATCGGCCGTGTGCAGCAGAGCATTGAGAAACGCAGCGCCCCAGGCAGCTGCTGCCATGTGGACACAAGCTCTGCTGCCCAGGAGGGTCCCGTAGTGCAGGGGTTTGCAGATGGCAACGTAGCGGTCGTAGGACATGACCGTGAGAAGAAAATATTCTGCTGAAATGAAAAACAGAAAGAGAAAGACTTGAGAGGCACATCCTGTGTAGGAAATAGACCTGGTGCCCCAGAGGAAATTTGCCATGGATTTGGGGACAATGGTGGAGATGGATCCCAGGTCAAGAATAGAGAGGCTGAAGAGAAAGAAGTACATTGGGTTGTGGAGGTGGTGGTCACAGGTGATGGTGGTGATGATGAGGCCGTTGCCCAGGAGGGCAGCCAGGTAGATGCTCAGGAAGAGCCAGAAGTGCAAGAGCTGCAGCTCCCGTGTGCCTGTGAATGCCAGGAGGAGGAACTGGGTGATGGAGCTGCTGTTGGACATCTGCTGCCTCTGGATGTGAAGCACTGAACATGAAGAAGAATATAGTGACAAGTTAGGGGAGATGTGAGATATGTCTGAAGCAACATCAAAGCCATTTCTCACAAAGCACACTCTGCACTGCTTTTCTTCTCCCAGGATATCATCAGTCAGCTCCATGCCTGGAGCCCTCCTTGGAGCAACAAGGGATTTCCTGGGACTGGAGAGCATTGCCTGTGGCTCAGTGCAGGGGGAGGGGAGCTGCTCTGTCCCTCGCTCTTGTTCCCAGCTGCCCTGGGCTTGGACCTTTCTGAGATGAAGGGGGATCACATTCCCATGGCATCCTGAGAAGGCACTGCTGAGAGCAGAGGGATCCACCTCACACCACTCAGTGTCTCCCCCTTTCCTAAGGTCTCAGCCCCTGCTGTCAGCCCAGGACACACACGGCTCATTTCACAAACCCAGCAGCATTTCCTTGGCTGTAGCTTCTCTACGCTTCTCCACAGGGCTTTCAGGTAACACCAAGATGTGAGAGGACAGATTTGCATTGTGGAGGGAAGCTCACAGCTTGGAAGGACACCTAAGGAGAAAGCCAAGTGTCATTTGATGGCATTTGATGAAGGGAGATTGATCTCCTTCCCCAGCCCCACTGACTGCATTGCCCACAGCCTCACAGCTCAGAGCAAAGCTGGGACACGGGTTCCCATGGACACAACTGCAGGAAAGGAGCCACCAGGGCAGTGGGTGACTCCACAGCTGCAACTCCCATCCCCAGAGAGCCTGGCAGTGAGAATGAGAGAACAGCAAGAACAGAGACAAGGGGAGAAACGGGGAGAAAGAGAATGAGTGTCTGTCTGTGAGAGGCCAGGGCAGAGGCAGCCGGGCACACAGACAGCGTTCCCCTTCCCCAGCTGTGCTCACCCCCTCCCAGACACCAACCTTGCCGGGCAGTTGCTCTCAGCCCCTGGGCTCTGGAGAGGGCACTGGAGCTGTGGCTGCAGAGGAGGGGGTTCAGCCCTGGAGCCCAGAGCCCTGAGGCTTTGCGTCTAAAGCTTTGTGCACCCATCTTGGCCCCAGAGGAACCTGCCTGTTTGCAGGGCACTGCCTGGGCATGAGTTCCTCTTTGGAGGTTGAGAAGGACAGGTCAGAACAACCCTGATGGGTCTGGCAGAGGTGGTGCTGTCCATAGGCAGAGAATTCCTCAAGGCACTTTACCAGATTCTTGGTCACCCACTGACCACTGAGAGCTGCAGTTCCGGAATCACGGTGACATGTTCAAAACTGAGTGCTCCATTTCTACTTCTGCTTCCCTTTCCCCCTTCCTACTTTCCTGGAATAGGAAAGCGCAAACACAGTCTCAGGTAAGTTCCTTACCTCTATAGCAATCCCTGCCTTGACCTTCTTCTTGAGACTTTCTTTTGGGAATATTCTAGGGGTGACCCAGAGCTGGGAGCAGCCCTGACCCATGCAGCAGCCTCTCAGAAGCACAGGGACCCTGCCTTGTTCAGAGTTTCTCCTTCCACTCACAGCTTCTTCCCAGCCCACCGTGATCTGCTCTCCTGACAGTCTGAGTGCTGACAGTGGAAGGTGCAGAGTCTCTGTCCCAGCACACTGGGACACAGGGCCCCTCTTTGGAAGGACAGCCCATGGAAACCACCAGTGCAGATCAACCTTTACACCCCCACAACCGTGAGCAGAAGGGAGCATTCGTGTTCTGTCCCTCTGATGGTTCAGTGCAAAGTCCCTGATCTGCAGCACATCCTCCTCCTCTGCTGCAGAGAAAGTGAGGGTTGTACTTACAGATGCCGAAAGCTGTGGGATGTGTCCCCTTCAGAAGACCCTTCCAGGAATCAAAGCTGCACTGCCTTGCCCTAAGACATGCAAAGATTCCTCCCTCAGGGAGCTCTCAGCATCCTTCCACCCCACCCTGCCTTTCCCCTCTCTGTGCCTCCCTCCTCTCCCCTCGCTGCCTGCAGGCAGTGCCCTCAGCCCTGATGGGCTCTGCAGAGGAGCTGCTCCTGCCCAGAGATGGCTCTTTGTAGCGCTGCCCCCTTTGCCACCAGCTCCCTCCATGCCAGGAGCCCAGCCCAGCTCAGCAGCAGAGGAGCAGCCCAAGGCAGCCCTTGCTCTGCCCCCTCGGGGCTCCCTCCAGGTGTCCCTGGGGCTCCAGGGGAACCTGCTGAGAAACAGCCTGAAGCCATCCCTGATGTTCCCTCCCTCAGCTGACAGAGACACTTCTGTCCTGCACTGTCATTGTGTTACTTGGGCAGGAGAATCACTGGGGAGATGGGCAAGAGGGGGTTGTGCCACCAGGAAGGTGACAGGGAATGATCTCATTTCCCCAAACTGTCAGAATGGAAAGGAAAAGGGATGTAAGGAAAACAGGTGCAAGTCCCATGTGGTCACTGCCAGAAATGATGGGGCTGGGGAGGTGAGGAGCAAGGCTGTCCATGCAGGGTCAGACCTCAAGGGATGCTTCTCCATGCTGCCCAGACCTCTTGAGGTGACACTCGGCATCAATGCCCATTGGAGAATGCATCTGTCATCTCTGAACTGAAAATGAGGGAAATATAAACCTTAAACTGAACATCTTTTTTCTTTGCTGCACCTTGAAATCTTCCTCTTTAACCACACTGGGGAATGACTCCAAGGAGCTGTACAAGGCTTGAAGACCTGAAGAAAACTCCTGGAGAAGAAAGAGCTCGTTAAGGCTTTCTGCATTTTAATGAGACCCAGAGTGGATTTGCTGATGAATCCTTGAACCTCAGCTCCTTAGAGGAGAATGAAGAAGCATCTCAAGAAGTCAAAAGCAGAACTCAGAGTACCTTGAAGTATTAATTGGTCTGAGTGAGGATTGTTCCTAACAAAGCCTCCCCAGGGACTCGTTAGGTCTCATAATTGGAGGCCATGATTGCAGCAGGCAAAGGCACTGTGCAGGCAGCTGTGATGCTGAGGAAAGCCTGGATTTGCTTGGAGAAGCAGAAAGGCCAAGCCCTGACCCCCAGTCACTGGGCAGGCAGATCTGGCTTTGACCACAATGACACCAGTGTCGTGAACATTCCCACTTGCCTGAATCAAACTGGGAGCAGTTGTTCCATTTAATTCTAAACACAGGACTCCAGAGTTCTGTGAGACATCAAGGCTCTCACACAGCTCCATGGAGTTGTACAAGGGTTGGGTCATAGATGGACAGGGTCATAAAGTGCTCGGTCGTAGAAGAGTGACAGAAAACATTGATGTGAGAAGTCAGGTCGGAGAAGAGTCCAGTGTTAGAAGGGTGATAGAGGAGTTCCATTTTAGAAGGTTCATAGAAGTGTTTGATCATACAGTTCTCATAGCAATGTTGGGTCATAGAAGTCTCAAGTTGTGGAGGGTTCAGGTCACAAAGTGGTGCTAAGAAGAGTCAAGTCACAGAAGCTGATTTTGTTGAATTTTAGAAGAGTTTGATCAGAGAACGGTCATAGAAGGATGAGTTCGGAGAAGGGTCAGGTCATAGATGAGTCATAGAAGAATCATAGAAGAATCAGGTCCTGAGGGATCATAAAATAATTGGACCATAGCATTATAAAAAAGTGAGACCATGGAAAAGTCAGGTAACATGTGTGTCCGGTCATGTAACGGTTGGTCATAGAAGGGTTTGGTCATAGAATATTTGGACCAGAGAGGACCTGGGTCATAGAAAGCCGTAGAAGGTTCAGAGTAGAGTTGGGTCATAGAAAGCTTGGTTCAAAGAAGTCTTGGGTTTTAGAGAGTTGGGTCACAGAAGAGTTGGGCCATGGAAGAAGCGTCTCATACAACAGTCGGGTCATAAAGGACTTACACAAGAGTCAGATCACAGAGGGTCTGGTCATAGAAGGGTCAGTTAATAGCAGGGTTTTGTTCATAGACCAGTTGGGTCATGGAAGGGTTGGGTCGCAGAAGAGTTGGGTCCTACAAGAGTCTGGTCACAGCTGTGTCTGATCATTGAAGAGTTGCAGCATAGATGATTTGTGTCACAGTAGAGTCAGGTCACAGGAGAAACATAGAAGTCTTGGGTCATAGAAAGTCACACTACAGAAGAGTCAGAGAATAGTCAGGTCAAAGAAGGTCAGAGAAAGATTGGATCATAGAGGGCTGGAGTCATAGAGGGCCTGGTCATATGAGAGGTGGGTCATGGAAGAGTCGATTCACACAGCAGTAATAGAAGAGTTCAGTCATACAAAGTCCGTATAAGAGTTCAGTCATAGTTTATGCGGGTCATGGAGGAGTCAAGTCATGGAAGTCAGGTCATAGAAAGCCATAGAAGCATCAGAGAAGAGTTGGGTCAGAGAAGGCTTGGTTCACAGAAGGCTCAGGTTTTAGGAGAGTTGGGTCATAGAAGGCACAGATCATAGAGGATTCGGGTCATAGAAGAGTCATGGAAGAGTGGGTTGATAGAAGAGGCAGGTCATAGAGGAGTTCAGTCATGGAAGGTATACACAATGTCAGGTTATAGAAGAGTTGTTTACAGAAGAGTTCAATCATAGAAGGTTTATAGAAGATTCAGGTGAGGTAAGGGTCATAGAAGAGTTGGGTCATAAAAGAGTCACAGAAGGGTCATGTAAACGTCAGGTCATACAAGGAGTCATCCGGTCATAGATGGGTTGAATCAGAGAAGAGGTGGCTCGTATAGGAGTTGGGTCATGGGGGAATCAGAGGAGAGCTGGGTCACAGAAGAGCTCGGTCATTGAAGAGTTGGATCATAGTAGTATTGGGTCATAAAAGGATGGTGAGACATAACGTGAGCAAGGAAAATCCAGTCCCCTTCTCTTTCCGACATCCACAAATGGGATCTGAGTGGACAAGGTCTGGGATTCAGCCTCTAGTTTCCTTGCTCATCCATTGGCCATTTCTGAAAAGCACATGAAATGCTGTTTCTTCTTTAACTGTTCCTGAAACAGCAAACACTCATCATGGGGCCCTTCAACTGCCTTTCAAGTTGAGACTGACTCAAAGTCTGGACCCTTACTAAGCTTGGAAGATGCTCTCCGTGTAGACCATCTGTCCTGAGGACTGTGACCATGGCACAGCTCTGTGTCCCACAGGAACGGCTCCAGCTCCTCCTGCCTGTCCTCCTGGCTGAGGGCATTGCTGCCCATGGGGGCTGAAGCCCTGCAGCTGTGGCACCAGGCAAGCTCATCCCTGCCATCGGGAAACATGAGACCAAGTGCCCAAAACCCCGTGTGTGCAAAGGCTTTACTTAGAGCAGAGATATGTCAAGGACAGAAGAGAGCTGAATGTCTTTCCAGCCCCAGGTCTAAAGATCCAGGCTGAAATGCCGGAATTCTTCAATGGAACACATCCTCCAGCTTGGAGAGAAGAGATCATTCCCTGTCATCTGCCTAGGGTCGTTTTTAATGACGAGGCAGAAAAAAAGTGATCCTTATGCCCAGCTATTTTTTTAAGAGGAACAAAGACACTGCATTCAAGCACAGAAGAGTTTGAGTTTGAAGAGAGCTCTGAGCATCCTCTTCTCTCACTCCCCTGATCAAGGCAGGCTGAACCAGATGAAGGTGGTCAAGGCCTCCACCCAGCTTTGCATCATCCACAAAGCAGCTGAAAGTGTGCTCCATCACATCATACAGGGTTGTAATGAAGACACTTGACAGTGCTGACTGAGTGCTGGTCACTGGGGGATGGCACAAATAACTGGCTGCATGGAGACTTGGTACCACTGATGACATTTGGGCTTGGTCCTTCAGCCAACTTCCCACACAGCGTCCACTTCTTCAGCCCAGACACCTCGACTCTGTCTGTAAGGACACCACATAAGACCATGTCTAAGGCCATTACAATATTCCATGTGCACAACATTCCCTTTCGCTGCCTATTTTGTATCAGCAACAGCTTTCTTGTCCTTCAGGGGCCTGGAAATGGCTGCAGGACTTGTGCCATCCCCTTTCACAGGGTAGAGGGTAGACTGATCTGCCTGTAATTCTCCCAATTCTTGTTGCTGCTTTTTCTGAAGATGGCTTTGACATCGGCCTTGTCCAAGGACCCCAGAAGCTCTCTGATTGCTCTAACACCTCTGAGAGCACAGTCCAGACTCATGGGCAAGGGTGACGTACCAGACAGGAACGCTTGCACTGAGCCTGTCCAAGGCAGCTGAGATGGATCTCTCTGGGCCGGTGGGGTTTGTTCCTGGAGTCACACTCAGAAATGTCAGGGTTCTGTCAGGAGTCCACATCTGAGGTGGCCTCATGGAGTCCTTATGCACCCAAGGATGTTCACTGAGCTTTTCCTTTTACACATAAAGGCAAGAGTGACAGAGTTTCTCTGGACTCCCAGAGAATCAGATGCACCTCAGACCTGTGCTGTATCCCACCACTCTTTATTTGTCTGAGATGCCTCATGTCATGAGGAATGGACACAGGGATCTCAGTTCAAGGAAGCACATCCCAGTGCTGCCTTCGGGCACTTACTCTCGGGATGTTGCTTTCAACATTAAGTGACACTGAGACACTTTCTGTCCCTCAGACCTTCATGGAACCCAAGGAAGGGCTGATTGTGTTTGCATGAGTTCATCTCACCTCATACACAATGATATTCACACTCACATCTCAACTGTACAGTGTGAACATGGACTCTGACCTATTCGTTCTGTGTCCTTCCATGGAGAGACAAAGAATATCTCCAGTCTGGGGTGACAGGCCAGTGCTGGGAATGGTGGTTGTGAGGGGCTGCTCCACGACGATTACCCTCGGGCAGATTTCCCAGAGTGTCCAACGCACACAGGCACAGAGCAGACCCTGCTCTACCCATGGAAGAGACCTGGTTGGGTGAGGACAGTGCTATTTGCCCCAACCCCGCACACCCACGCTGTGTATCTCTGCACTCGTGTTTTCATCTACAGACCTCTTTCATGGGCACGTTCTTCAAAGGAAATATAGAAGCCCTAAGCATGGCTCTGAGGAGATCCCCTCTCTGTATGGAAAGGCTGTTGTGGACACATCTCTGTCCCACAAGTGCCCTCTGCCTGTCCCTGCCTGCGGGCACAGCACTGCCACGCAGCACCGCTGTGACCAAGCTCAGAGCCCTCAGACCTTACAGCAAGACAAGGGGTGAGGAGCAGAGTGTGGAAGTGGAGAGAGAACAGCTCTGGGAGATCAAGCGCTGGTGCCTGGCAGTGCTGCCGTGCTGGGACTCTTCCCCTCCACCCATGCCCACAAGAACTGTCCCTGCAGCTCCAAAAAGTCTTGAAGGAAAGATATCAGGGAACAAATGTCGCTGAATATTTTTTATTTTGTTTAAATACACAGGAGCACAGCGCCTCATTTACACATCCGATCGGTAAGAAAAAAGAATGGTCATAGGAAAATCAAACCAGTAACTGCAGGTGCTTTATTTGGTTTAAACGGAGAGGAAAATCAGCTCCTTAGTTGTAGAGCTCATTCAGACAAGAATAGTAAACAATGAAAGAGAAATCACATCATAATAAATGAAAAAACCCACCAGCAACAAAATATACAGAAGACAGACTGAGTCTGCCACAAGTTGCATGATAAAGGCTATGCAGAGCATGATGAGTAATTTTTTGCTTCAGGGACCCATCCAGATATCAGTTTCCACACTGCATCCTTGAGCTGCTGGTTCCTCAAGCTGTAGATGAGGGGGTTCAGTGCTGGAGGCACCACTGAGTACAGAAATGACACCACAAGGTCCAGGGATGGAGAGGAGATGGAGGGGGGCTTCAGGTAGGCAACCCCTGCAGTGCTGATAAATACGGAGACCACGGCCAGGTGAGGGAGGCACGTGGAAAAGGCTTTGTGCCGTCCCTGCTCAGAGGGGATCCTCAGCACAGCCCTGAAGATCTGCACATAGGACACCACAATGAAAACAAAACAGCCAAAAGCTAAGCAGAGAGCAAACACACTGATCCCAGCTTCCCTGAGGTAGGAGTGTGAGCAGGAGAGCTTGAGGATCTGGGGGATTTCACAGAAGAACTGTTCCACAGCATTGCCCTGGCAGAGGGGCAGAGAAAATGTATTGGCCGTGTGCAGCAGAGCAGTGAGAAACGCAGCGCCCCAGGCAGCTGCTGCCGTGTGGACACAAGCTCTGCTGCCCAGGAGGGTCCCGTAGTGCAGGGGTTTGCAGATGGCAACGTAGCGGTCGTAGGACATGATGGTGAGAAGAAAATATTCTGCTGACATGAAAAAGACATAGAGAAAGACTTGAGAAGCACATCCTGTGTAGGAGATCTCCCTGGTGTTCCAGAGAGAATTGGCCATGGATTTGGGGACAATGGTGGAGATGGATCCCAGGTCGAGAATAGAGAGATTGAGGAGGAAGAAGTACATGGGGGTGTGGAGGTGTTGATCACAGGTGATGGTGGTGATGATGAGGCCGTTGCCCAGGAGGGCAGCCAGGTAGATGCCCAGGAAGAGCCAGAAGTGCAAGAGCTGCAGCTCCCGTGTGTCTGTGCAATGCCAGGAGGAGGAACTGGGTGATGGAGCTGCTGTTGGACATCTGCTGCCTACTGGGCATAATACTCTGTCCAAAAAAAAGGAGAAAATAACAAGTTAGGAGAGATTTCTTTCAGCAAAATCAAAGCCATATTCCGCAGAACACCTCCCCCCCCCTCCCCCAAAACCGTCTCTCTCCACTAATGAAGACCTTTGGAAGGTCCCTTTCACAAGGTCTACTTGCTTCTCTTGGAGCTCAGGATGGGTTTGATGACAAAACTCTTGGCATTTCCGCTTGCACTCCAAGTGAAATCATGTGTGTCCTGACAGGCAAACGGACTGTCCCTTCATGCAGAGTGAGCAGAGCCGGTCTGTCCGTTAGCCCTGGTCTCAGCTGCTCTGTGCTGGAGGACTTTTGCACTCGAGTGTTCCCCCCAAAAGAAACTGGCACTGCTGGGAGCAGAGGAATCCGGTTTCCCAGTGCAGGTCTCCAAATACCCTCACGCTTCCTACCTGAGGGGGATCTCAGCTCTCCCCTCCCAGCCAGGGACACAGAGGGCTCATTGCTGCTGCTCTTCCATGGCCTTAGTGCTGAGGTGTCTTCTCCATGGCACTGCTAGATGACACAGAGATACCATGGGAGAGCTGTGCCTTCTGGAGGGCAGCCTGAAGCACAGCAGGACCCTGCAAGGAAAGAATCAGTTGTCACAGATGTGGGGTGCCCTGAAAGGAGAATCTGCTCATTTGCATTGCCTGAACCTGCTGATTAGGAGAGGGATTGGACTCTTTACTCCCATGGCTACACCTGCATGGCAGGACCCACAGGACTGGTCTCTGATCTGCAGCTTAACCCAAACCCCATTCCTGAAGGTCCAGTGATAAGAACCAGGTGAGCAAAGGTAGGAGAGGGAAGAAGGAGACATGCTCAGCGCTGCTGTAGGTGTAGCCCGCAGAGAGACGGACAGTCAGGGGTTTGATACTTCCTCCTTTGAAGTGGTGAGGGTGCTGAGAAGGTGACTGAGCAGCCATGGCCTGAAGATGAGAGGTGAGAGAGGAGAGCATGGGTTTGCTCCATGGCAGGTGCCTGCACTGCAGGGGATGGCAGGGAGGTGCCTCAATCCCCCTTCCCATGGTCTTAATGGGAGCAGATCCTTCATCCCTGCCCACATCACTGCTTTCTGGAGCTTATCTCTGCTGGGAGCTGTTTCTCTGTCCCAGGATCTCCTCCCTGTCTGTGCTCATAGAGCCCATCCCACCCACTGTGTGCTCAGCTCTGCCCTGCAGACCCCTCCTGGCAGTGGGGCACTGCCCAGGGGCATCACTGGGTGTGCAGGGGCTGAGGAGCAGCTCAGACAAATCCTAACGGGAACTGGAGTCCCGGTGCCATTCAAGAACAGAGAAATAAATTCCCATCCCCACTGCCCCCCAGCACCAGCAGTGGAAACCCTGAAAGCACCGACTCCATCGCTTCCAGGCAGATGCTGCCTCGGTGATGTTCTTCAAAAACCTCCTCTGCAAGTGCCGTGGGGGTGACCTGGAGCTGTGATCAGCCCTGATGCACACAGCACCCTCTGGACAGTAGAAGGACCCTGTTCTGCCCTGCTGGGGGTCGCTCCTTCCCTCCACAGCTTCTCCCACAGCGCCATGGGCAGCTCCCCAGGCAGGCTGAGCACTGACCCTGGCAGGCGGCAGAGTCCCTACCCCAGCACAGAGCCTGGTGTGCAGGGACCCTGCTCTGAACGACAGCCCGGGGCACCCCTGGCTGCACCCCCTGGATTCACAGCCCTTCCAAAGTGCCTCACAAGAGCCCCCTCCTCACATATCCCATGAGCTGGGGGCTGTGCCAGCTTGAGGAGAGCCCACCAGCATCTACACCTGCATTGCCCTGCACCCACACTCACCGTGTCCAGGACTGCAGAGATCTCTCTTCTGGTCAGGTCTCAATCACCCTCCCACTCCTGATGACTTTTAAGCTCTTATCTGCCTCCATCATCTCTCCGAGAAACCCTGGGAGTGCCCTCAGCCCTGCTGGGCTTTGCAGAGTTCCTGGGCAGAGCAGGAGCTCCCTCAGTGCCAAGAGCCCAGCCCAGCTCAGCAGCAGAGGAGCAGCCCAGGGCATTGTAATGACCCCTCTGGTGGCTTTGATGCCGAGTCCATGAACCTCAGACCCTGAGAGGAAGTGGGACAAACTTCTCCAGAAGTCAAAGTCAAATTCAAGCTCCAAAGTTTCTTGTGGTGTTAATGGGTCCCACTGAGGGCACTGCTGAGAAAGCATCTCCAGGGCCCCGTTAGAGCAGGAAAGTGGAGGCAGTGATGAAAGGTTGGGAAAAGCAAGGTCAAGGTGGCTCTGATGCTGAGTCAACCTGGATGTGTTTCAAGAATCCAAAGGGCCAAACCCTGACCCCTCAGCCCCTGGTAATGGAGATCCTGTCCCTCACTCATTCCTCAGGTCTCATCCTGGGACAGTGGCATGTGGGGATGTGCAATGCCAAGGACAGGACTGTGGAAAGAACCCCTCTCAGGCTCCTGGGTGGGGATGAGGAAGCCATGAGACCCTGATGCTCTAAGGGTGAGGTGTTTCCTCCTCTGCAATGCACTGAGAGCAAGTGGTGATTTGGCATCTCTCAATCAAGCATCAATTAGCAATTATCCCTCATTGAACAGCATCATTTTGAAGGAGTGAAAAAGGAAAGATAATCAAAATCCGTGCTTGGAGTAGAAAACTCAGTTTCATATCAAAAAGAGCGGAATGTTCAGAGATGAGGGTCTGATATAGAGCTCACAGTGGACAGATTTGTTAGCACCGGTTTGGAAAGAATAGCTGACAAGTTTTTCCAAGGAAAGGAATCTGACAGAGTGGATTCTTGATGGATGAGGAATTAAATATTGACAAAAGCAACGTGCTCTTAGTGAGATGGGGGAGAGGGTGATGAGCTCTCCAGGAACTCAAACCCAAACTTAAAACCTTTCCAGAGTCCTCATCTCGAACCCGCACCCAAACACTGACTAACTCACATCTAGCCTTGACCCTATCCCATCTTCCCAGGCCAACAGCAGCAGTGGAACCACACCAGTAATTTCACATCATTCCAAGGTTACCATGGTAACAATGTCAGAAAAAAAACCAGATGTGGTTCTAGAGGCAGCACAACTGGGGCTGATGAGCATCCTCCTATCACCTTGTCATTCCAGATCAAGACGTGGGAGCATAAGGAACTGCCCACTGGTTCCTCATGATCTGCAGGTGCCACTCTGTGCCACCCAAGTCAGACTTTTTGGGTCAAATGAACCACTTTTCCGTTCTTATTTACAACACTGACTGTGACAGACACCCAGGCTGTGGACAGGCAGTTCCTCATGCAGCAGCTCCTCTGACTCCTCTTTCTCCCCATACCGACAGTCCTACGTGTCTCACAGAAGGAATCACCCCACAGTGCCTGGATTTGCCCATGGTGGCTCCAACTCACGCTGTTGCCTCTTTGTAGCCTTTCTGATTTGGGGATCCTGCTGGGATAAGGCCTCACTGTCCTGATCCTGGCTTTGTTGGACACCCTGATAGGACCGCCTGTATGTTGATGGGTTTCAGAGAAGGAAATCAAGGACTGCCTGAGCCTCACCCAAGGGCAGGAAGGGTTGTTTGCGTTCGTGGCTGTTGCTGAAGGCTTCCTTGGTCAGAATCAGTCCTGCAGTGTTTTAGGCCCTGGGGCCACACCAGGCTGTACAAATGTAGATCCCCACAGTGGAGGGATGGGACTCAGTCCTTTTCACCTCCCCAGGCATCTCCAGCCTAAGCTTTCTCTCCAGGCCCTTCTCTGAGGGGAACTGGAGCACAGACAGCATGAACAGTTGGTGTTTGACCTCCCAGAGCCACGTCCCTCTTTGAGCTGTCATTGGGCACAGACAAGGGTTGGGACCCAGGGAGGGGGAGGGGCAGGGAAGCCTTTTCTCTTGCTGTAATTTATACACTGATGGAATTTGCTTATTTTCTTCTTCTCTTCATGGTTTTTGTTCCCTCTCCAGCAAGGATTGAATTTTCCTTTGAGCCACCAGCTGTCGTTTCTCAGTTTCTCTTCTTGCTGAAGTCACAGTTATTATGGAAGTTGCTCGGATACTGCCAGCCATGAGGAGGACGTTCTTCAGCATGAGGATGGGGAGGCCCTGGCCCAGGTTGCCCAGAGCAGTGGAGGCAAATATGGGGCCAGTATTCCCAGTATGGACACCACGGACACCAATATGGGCACTGCAGTCTCCAGTGCAGCACCAGTGCTCCCAGTACAGACCAGTAAGGCACCAGAATGGACACCAGTGTTCCCAGCATGGACACCGGAGACACCAATATGGACAATAAGGCATTCAGTACAGACCAGTAAGGTACCTAGAGTGGGACTAATATAAGACCAGTGTTCCCAGTATTGACAGCAGGGCTCCCAGTGGTCCCATTACAGACCGGTAAGACTCAAGTGTGAGACCAGTATGGGACAAATACTCCCAGTCTGGACAGCAGAGACACCAGAATGAACAACAGGGCTCCCACTATGGACCACTAAGCCACCATTGTGGAACCAGTATGGGAACAGTGCTCCCAGTATGAACACCAGATCTCCCAGTGATCCCAGTACAGCATCATCTACAGACCAGTAATACTCAAGAGTGGGACCAGTATGCTACCAGTGCTCCCAGTATGGACTAGTAAGGCACCAGTGTGGACACCAGTATGGGACCAGTACTCCTAGTACAGACACTAGGGACGCCAGTACAGACATCAGTACTCTCAATACGGCAGCCGTGTGGACAAGTGAGGCATAAGTGTGGGGTCAGTACTGGATCAGTGCTCCCATTGTGAACACAAGAGACACCAGTATGGGCAACCAGTAAACCCAATAAGGCACCTATCCCAGTGCAGCATCACCGAAGACCTGAAGGGGCTTTTATGATAAAGATGATGAGACGCTGGAGCAGGTTTCCCAGAGAAGCTGTGGATGTCCCACCATTCATACTGTTCAAGGTCAGGTTGGATGGAGCTTTAAGAACCTCATGGGGTGGAAGGTGTTGCTGCCACAGGCAGGGAAGTTGGACCAGACTGATGTTTGAACCCAAACCATGGTTCTGGCTGTGGCTTCAGTGATGTCATCCTCTGTGATGCTGTCCTGTGTCCTACCAGACCTCCCTGCTGTCCAGGGCAAGTGCACAATGGACTCACTCTCCAGAAGGATCTGGAGGAGGCAGGTGGCCTCTGCGCTGGGAGCTGCCTGCGCCTTGCTCTGTGATGCTCTTGCTCTTTGATGTCCTGACTCCTCTATGACCTTTCTAGGACACAAATTGTCTACGAAAATGTTATGACCAGACCCTACCATAAAGGATACTTCTCTTTCCCTTCTATGAGCCGAACTTTCTGTGACTCAACTTTTCCAGGATCTCACTCTTCTGTAACACAACACTTGTAAGAATTGATCCATCTGTAACTCAAGCTTTCTATGACCCAACTCTTCTCTTACTCTTCCATGACTTCCATTCCATAACTCCTGCATTCTTTGACCCAGCCCTCTATGACTTGATTATTCTCTGATTCTTCTATGACCTGAATTTCTAGGACCCAACTCTTCTATGGGCCAAATAATCTATGCTGTGATACCTCTGTGATGGGACACACCTATGACCATACTCTTCTATGAACCAGCTCTTCTGGGACCCTATAATTAACTGACACTTCTTTGACCTGACCCTGCTCTGATGTCAATCCTCCCAACTCCTCTATGACCCAAATGTTATAGGATCTGCCTTTTCCATGACCCGGCACTTCTATGATGCAATCTTTCAGTGACCCAACACTGCCATGTACCTTCCAAACCAAACTCTTCTATGAGCCGACTCTTCTATCACCCCACTCTTCAACAACTTCTCTATGTCCCGACTCTTCTAAAACCTGAGTCTTCTGTCAACCAAGGTGTCTATCACACAGATCTACTCTGACATTCTATATCTGACTTTTCTATGGCCTTTTCTATGAGCAAACTCTTATATAACATGACATGTCTCTGACTCTTCTATGACCTTTCCATGACACGATTCTTCTCTGACTCTTCTATGAGTCAATGGTTCTATAACTCATTTATCACCAGTCCCTTCTCTGAACCAAGTCTTCTCCAAACCCAACATTCTATGAACTTTCTATTATCAAAAACCTTGGAAACGCCTAATAAATATTCACACTTCAATGACTCAACTTTTCCACAACCTAAAGAGTCTATGACCCTTTTATGACCTCAGTGTTTCATGACCCGAGACTTCTATGACCCAGCTCTGCTATGAGACTTCGAGGACCCAACATGGCTATATCTCTATGTCCGAACACTTTTATCAGCTGTCTCAAACCAAACTCCTCCGTTACTCCTCTATGACCCAACTCTTCTATGACCTGACAAGTCTCACACTGAAATGTTCTAACATTCTCTTATGACCCAGCCCTTTTATGACCCTACCCTTCTATGACTCAACTCTTCTGCAGCTCCATGGAGCTGTGTGAGAGCCTTGGCATCTCACATAACTCTGCAAGACTCTGTTTGGAATTACATGGAATAACTGCACTCAATTTGATTTGGCAGAGCGAGAATCTTCCTGACACCACTGTCACTGTAGTCAAAGCCAGATCTGCCTGCCCAGGGCCTGGGGGTCAGGGCTTGGCCTTTCTGCTTCATCAGGCAAGCCCAGGCTTTTCTCAGCATCACAGCTGCCTGCACAGCACCCTGGCCTGCCTGCAATCATGGCCTCCAATTATTGTCCCTAACGAGTCCCTGGGGAGACTTTGTTAGTAACAATCCTCACTGAGACCAATTAATACTTCAAGATACTCTGAGTTCTGCTTTTGACTTCTTGAGATGTTTCTTCAGTTTCTTCTAAGGAGCTGAGGTTCAAGGACTCATCAGCCAATCCACTCTGGGTCTCATTAAAATACAGAAAATCTTAACGAGCTCTTTCTTCAAGCCTTGTACAGCTCCTTGGAGTCATTTCCCATTGAGGATAAAGAAGAAGATTTCAAAGTCAACCTAAGAAAACTGTATTTCCATTTAAATTTTGTATTACCATACTTTTCATAATCATAGAATAGTTTGGGTTGAAGGGATCTTAAAGCCCATCCAGTTCCACCCCTTGCCATGGGCAGGGACACCTCCCACTGGACCAGGCTGCTCAAGGCCCCATCCAGCCTGGCCTTGAACACATACAGGGAGGTGATATCAACAGCTTCCTTGGGCAACCTGGGTCACTGCCTCACCACCTTCTGTCATGAACAATTTCTTCCTAATGTCTAATCTAAATCTTCCCTCTTCCAATTTTAAAGCTATTTCCTTTTGTCCTCTTACTCCATGACCATTCATGAAAAGACCTCTCTCCTGCTTTCTTGGTGACTTCCCTTCAAGGTACTGGATGGCTGCTATAAGGTCTTTGCAGAGACCTTCTCTTCTCCAGGGCTGAGGAAGTTCCAGGAGAAGATCAATATTTCTTTGGAAAATGTCTTTTGAAAGGGCATGGGATTGGTGGAGGTCTCTTTTCAGGGAGGACAAGTAAGCGTCCTGATGCCCAGGTCCATCTGGCACCACTGGCACCACTCCTATATTGCATGTCCTTTCCCATGCCTGGCCAAAAGATGATCAGGAGAGAGAAAGGCTGTGCCCCAGACCTTGTCCACTCAGATCACATTCCTGGATGTGTGAAAGAGAAGAGAACTGGATTTCCCCTGGGCAGATTCCATCTCACCATCCTCCTATTACCCAAAGCTTCTATGACCTGACCCTTTTATGACCCAACACTTCTATGACCCACGTTCTCTATGACCTGACTCCACCATGACCAGACAGTTACATGAGTGCCTCTTCTATGCCCCAGTCCTTCTGTGACCTCAACCTTCTATGACCTCACTCCTCTAAAAACTCTTTTAGGCCCTGATGCTTATATGCCCTTCTATGACACTTTTATGACTCGAATCTTTTGTGTCCTCACCCTTCTGTGATCCTTTCTATGACACACATTTTCTATGAAACCTTTAGGAACAGACCCTACCATAAATGATACTTCTCTGTCCCTTCTATGACCTGACCTTTCTCTGACCCAACTCCTCTAGGATCTCACTCTTCTGTAACACAGAAAAAAAAAAAAACAACAGAAAAGAAACACCCGGATGCCGCGATTATGAGGGAGAGTGTACCTGAAATAGTATGAATGTATCTGTGAATAACAAGGTTAGAGGGTTAATATGTGCTATGGCCCTGAAAAAGGAACCAGAGGCGCAAAAGAGCAAGTAGTGTGAGGGGTGTAGGGGGAATGAATGGGCCTGAAGCTCGTGTCTTAGGATCTGATATGCGGTGCGGTGCTGATTTCACGTGAGGTGAACGATTAATAAATAACCTGGTTCTCTGGAAGCCTGCCCCGCGAGAGCGTTTGGCACCTTAGCCCGGCTACCATTAATATTATGTATAATCTGGCACTTATCGTATCCTTGGGATGGAATTTTAATGTATAACCTAACATATTATGGGTTTAGCACGTATATGGTAGGGATTATTGGGGAATATCTTAGGTAGACATTCCTTGAAAGTAGGATGAGTTCTGTGAGATTAGAGTCCACTGTAAAGTTAATGTATATAGGACTTACATGTAATGTATTATGTGGTCAGGAATGGTATGTAATAGTACATGAATTATGGCTAAAATGCCCCTTGGGGGGAAGGGGGGTGGAGGAGGTTGTGTATTAAAGGGAAAACTCTAAGAAGGGGTGTAGTCTTCAGTCTTTGGTTTACAAGACCAATGCTTTGTATAAACTATTAGAGTGTTATTAGTAGTTAAGTATTTTGTTTTCTAGTGTGGCAACAATTGGGAAGAGGATTAGGAGGACTGTAAAGTAGGTGAGGGAGGCTAGTTGGCCGATAATGATGAATGGGTGTTCTACTGGTTGGCTGCCGATTCATGTTAAAATAAAGAGGTTAGTTACTAGGATTCAGAACAGGGCTCGTGATAGGGGGCGGAAGGTTATTGTTCGTTGTTTTGATTTGTGTAGGAATGGGGCTAGGAAAAGCACCAGGACAGAAGCTGCTAGGGCTAATACTCCTCCTAGTTTGTTTGGGATGGAGCGTAGGATGGCGTATGGGAATAGGAAGTATCATCCTGGTTTGATGTGTGGGGGTGTTACTAGTGGGTTGGCTGGGGAAAAGTTTTCTGGGTCTCCTAGAAGGGTTGGTGAGAATAGGGCCAGGGTTGTTAGGAAGAAGAGTATTATGATAAATCCTATAAGGTCCTTTATAGAGAAGTAGGGGTGAAATGGAATTTGGTCACAGTTTGATGATAGTCCTAGGGGGTTGTTTGAGCCGGATTCGTGTAGGAAGGTGAGGTGGATAAAGGTTAGGCCCGCGATTGCGAATGGGAGGAGGAAGTGTAGGGCGAAGAAGCGAGTTAATGTGGGGTTGTCTACTGAGAAGCCTCCTCAAGCTCATTCTACGATGGATTGACCAATGTAGGGGATAGCAGAGAATAGGTTGGTAATGACGGTGGCACCTCAGAATGATATTTGTCCTCATGGAAGGACGTATCCTACGAAGGCAGTTGCTGTTAGGGTAAGGAGGAGGATGACTCCTGTGTTTCAGGTTTCTTTGTATAAGTATGAGCCGTAATAGAATCCACGTCCGATGTGGAAGTAGATGCAGATGAAGAATATTGAGGCTCCGTTTGCATGTAGGTTGCGGATTAGTCAGCCATATTGGACATTTCGGCATGTGAGGGTGACGGAGGAAAAGGCTAGGGTTGTGTCTGCGGTGTAATGTACTGCTAGCAGTAGGCCTGTTGTAATTTGTACAATTAAGCAGATGCCTAGGAGTGAGCCAAAGTTTCATCAGGTGGAAATGTTGGGGCGAGTAGGTAGGTCGATTAGGGAATTATTGATTATTTTTATTAGAGGGTGGTGTTTTCGTAGGTTTGGGGCCATTGGTTTTATTGTTCTGTGTGTTGTTAGGGTAATAAGGATTGATAGGGCGAATGATCCTAGGTAGGTTTTAATGAGTCCGGTGTGGACGGTGGTGGCTGTTTTGGATGCTATGAGTTGTAGGTCGGCGAGTCCTTCTGGCCCTATTTTTTTATATCATGATAGATCAATTAGGAGCTTGTGATTAGGAGCTTGAATAAGACTTGACAGGTCTTGCTCTGACTTTTCTATTCCCTGACTCTTCTATGACCCTTCCATGACACAATTCTTCAATGACTCTTCTATGAATCAATGGTTGTACAACTTGTCTATGACCCGACCCTCCTCTGAACCAACTCTTCTCCGAACTGAACATTCAATGAACTTTCTATGACAAAAACCTTGAATACCCCTAATAAACATTCACACTTCAATGACTCAACTCTTCCATGACCTAAAGAGTCTATGACCCTTTTATGACCTCAGCCTTCTATGACCCAAGACTTCTATGATGCAGCTCTGCTATGAGACTTCTATGACCCAACCTGGCTATGAGACCTCTGTGACCGAACAGTTCTATGAACCATCTCAAACCAAACTCTTCTGTTACTCCTCTATGACCCAACTCTTCTATGACCCCACAACTCTCACAGTGAAGTGTCCTAATGCTCTTCTGTGACCCAGAAGTTTTACAACCCTACTCTTCTATAACTAAATGATTCTACAACTCCATGCATCTGTGTGAGAGCCTTGGCATCTCCCATAACTCTGCAAGACTCTATATGGAATTACATGGAATAACTGCACCCAATTTGATTTGCCCGAGCGAGAATCTTCCTGACACCACTGTCACTGTAGTCAAAGCCAGATCTGCCTGCCCAGGGCCTGGGGGTCAGGGCTTGGCCTTTCTACTTCATCAGGCAAGCCCAGGCTTTTCTCAGCATCACAGCTGCCTGCACAGCACCTTTGCCTGCCTGCAATCATGGCCTCCAATTCTCGGCCCTAACGAGTCCCTGGGGAGAACTATCCTCACTGAGACCAATCAATACTTCAAGATACTCTGAGTTCTGCTTTTAACTTCTTGAGATGTTTCTTCAGTTTCTTCTAAGGAGCTGAGGTTCAAGGACTCATCAGCCAATCCACCCTGGGTCTCATTAAAATACAGAAAATCTTAATGATCTCTTTCTTCAAGTCTTGTACAGCTCTTTGGAGTCATTTCCCATTGAGGATAAAGAAGAAGATTTCAAAGTGAACCTAAGAAAAATATATCTCCATTTAAACTTTGTATTACCATACTTTTCATAATCATAGAATAGTTTGGGTTGAAGGGATCTTAAAGCCCATCCAGTTCCACCCCTTGCCATGGGCAGGGACACCTCCCACTGGACCAGGCTGCTCAAGGCCCCATCCAGCCTGGCCTTGAACACATACAGGGAGGTGATATCAACAGCTTCCTTGGGCAACCTGGGTCACTGTCTCACCACCTTCTTTCTGAACAATTTCTGCCTAATGTTTAATGTAAATCTTCCCTCTTCCAATTTCTTTCTTGGCGATTCCCTTCAGGTACTGGACAGCTGTTATAAGGTCTCTGCTGAGGAATTTCCAGGAGAAGATCCATATTTCTTTGGAAGATGTCTTTTGAAAGGACATGGGATTGGTGGAGGTCTCTTGTGAGTGAGGACAAGCAAGTGTCCTGCTGCCCAGGTCCTTTTCCTTGTGGCACTCCTCAGCCGGACAGGTCTCTGCCCAGGCTGCTCTATGGAAATGTTTTTTGACTGAGCTAGTAATAGTTTAATAGGTGAAAGAAAAGAGTTAGAACCCAACATAATCGAATCCCAAAACCAATGCAAATGCCATCACTTGCCACCTCCCTCAAGCAGAATGACACCCCTCCAGTCTACCACCACTCTTCACCTTGAATGATAAAATTCTCCACTTCTTCCTTCTTCTGCCACACTTTTTATTACTGACTGTGGCATCTATAATATGGGATCTCCTTTTGCTCAGTCGGGGTCATCTCTCCTGCCTGTCTCCTCCTGACAACTTCTTGCCCACCCCCAGCCACTCACTGGGAGGGAGCAGAGTGAGCAACTCCTGATGCTGTGCAGAGGAGACAATCACTGCCCTCACTCTTCTGGCACCAGGACGATGCCACAGGACCCAAAGACTCTCACCTTTCGAAAGGGAAGTGGAGAAACTGGAGAGTGTCTGGAGGAGGTCTGCCAGGATGGAGTAAGGGGATCACAGCATGAGGTGTGAGGGCACACTTGGCATTGACCAGCTCCATGAACACAGATATCAGTCATCTGTGATACATGGGGACATCCACCTCCTTGTCCAGAGGAGAGGGATCCTTCTGCCAGTCTCTTGGCCCATCCCCAGTTTTACACTGGAAGCAGAACTGAAACACAATGACTTGGGTTCTTTCAGCTTAATTGCTAAAAGCAAGGGAGGTGGAGGCATCTCAGAGCTTCCAGTTTGCTGTGGAAGACTTAAGAGCTGTGTGAAAGGAAGAGAGGAGAACAATTTAGAACAGTTTTGCCTTTAGATCATTTCACGTTTGAAGGCTCAGCGTTCCGCATTCTATCACTGACAGCCTGAAACCTCACCTGCTTTTCTACATTGCCTCTCAGACCTGACCAAGTGATGAAAGAAAGGAAGAAGAGCATCCCTAGGCCTCTGTGAACCTCCTGGGTTCTGGCACTGGGGTGGCTTCGATGTCATTCCATTTTTAACCCCATAAAGAACCAACCTTGGAAGTCACTTTGCAAGTCTGACTCAACAAGGCCCATGGACAGGTCAGGCTGTGTCTGTGTCTGTGTCTGGAGACACGCACACCTACAGCTCAGATCAAGTTGAAGATGTAAGTCAAACCTGGTCTCCTGGGCCATGGACAGAGGGTTGTCGCTGTTGAGACACGACACGGTGATGTGGAAGCAAGTTTCTTTATTGAAGTTACAGGGCTGGCCGGCCCCCGCACTTGATCTTACACGCGCCTCTTATACCCTTGATTAACACACGCGTCTCCGCATGATTGGATTAGCTTATACATAAACAATCTGTGAATGGATGGTACTACTTTCATGCATGGTCCTATATTGTCTGCCCACTTCCCGTGCCACGACCTCCTTCCAGGTGCATTAATCAGGGGTCCTCAGCCCGCTGTGGACCCCCACAATTCCCCCTTTTTCTATTTGTGCTAAAGAAAATTGCCCGTTAAAGATTGCCTGTGTCGGCTGCTGCGGGGCCCTTCGCAGCAGACACACAATGCAGGGCAACATCGACAGCACAACTACAAACATACCCACTCTTGAAACAGGGAAGCAAAGCAGCATCAATACTTGACCGCACTGAGTAATATCATAGGTGCATCTGAAAAGTATACAAACATTGACTTATACTCCATTTCTACTGATCCTAACAGCTCTAACTTGTGGTTCCAGTACATGACTTATACTCTATTTCTACTGATCCTAAAAACTCTAACTTGTGGTTCCGGTATACGATTTATACTCCAGTTGTTATGGCAGTTCTTTGATGTTAGCAAGGGCTATCCATCACACTCATCTCCAGCTGTTTGATTCTCCACACGTGGCCTCCGTGGCTTATCCACAGCAGGGCGAACACAACGAGCAGGGTACCACCGAGGTCCTTCATCTGTGGAAACACAAGCATACCCTCGACCCCAAGTTAATAGCTTGCATGGGCCTGACCACTGACCACTTTGAAGGTCCTTCACTTGAACCTTCACTCCATCAGAGATAGCTGTGGTAGACTTCAAGGATTCAAAATGTCGAATCATTGGGGGATTCTGATGTTCCTCATTGATAGTTAAGAAATTTAATACATACATCACCTTGTTCAGCCTTGCGTCAGGTGATTCCCCACGCATTCCCATCTTTTGTTTTTGTAAAAGGCACTTAAGTGTACCATGGGCACATCCTACAAGTGCCTGACTGGTGGGGGAGTGAGGAACACCTGTAGCATGGCTGACACCCCAAGACTCTAAAAATGCTTTCACTCCCCCAGAAACATAAGCGGGACCATTGTCAGTTTTAATTTGTCGAGGAACACCACAGGTGGCGAAGGCTTTTTGCCAATGCCCAATAGCATCTTTTGCTGTTTCTCCAGTATGTGCAGTAGCAATAATGACAGAAGAAAAGGTATCAATTGATACATGTACATACTTTTGTCGGCCAAATTCCGTAATATGAGTTATATCAGTTTGCCAAATTTGTAGGGCCTGTAAGCCTCTAGGATTTACTCCATAAACTGTTGGAAAATGTTGGCCTTGACAATCCGGACATGAGGCAACGATAGATCGAGCTTCAGTAGTAGAAAGCTGAAACTGTCTCTTGAGTGCTCTGTGACCCTGGTGAAAAAATTGATGAGAAGCAATTGCTTGAATCCCATGTCCGAGGGGTTTGAGGTTTACCGGAGGAACCCCCAAAGGTTGGCTTGGCGTTTTGAAGCAGCCGCCTCAGTGCACCCCCCGCCCCATCTCTCCCGCCATGGGATTTTCCCAATCATCCGGCTCATCTGGCAAAGGCGGGAATGCCAAGAGATTGTACACTTTGGGTGCCCCTCACTCTTCAGGGGGCAGTGGAGGGGCGGACAGCGTTACGGGGTTAACCCACCGTCGGCTTTGTTTATCTGTTTCATTGTCTGACTCATCAACAAGAAAACTTTTTCGTGCTAACCGAGATGGTTTTTTCTTTGGGTGCGTTACCGGATTTCTTGAATTTAGGTGTTGAAACTCAAGATAGAGATGCAGAGTCTGGGTCAGCAGTTAATATAGAAAATTCCTCTTGCTCCGTTAACAGATCCTCAGCAGATGGAGGCTCGTCTCGGGAGGCAAGGGGTGAAAGATCTTGCTCTGCCCGATCCCTCTGTTTTTTAAAGTCTTTCCAAGTATCAAACAAAAGGCACCATGTGGTTAACAAAAATACCAACTCTTTGTCTCCGTGTGAAGCGCTATCAAACAGCCTGTTCCTTATTTCTTTCCAATTCGAAACAGTAAATGATGTTATTATATGTGGAGTATAAGCATGTATCTTGCTCCATCAGAGCATCTTTTGCAACATTAATTCCTCTAGCTTTACCCCCTGCTTTTCTAGTATTTGCTTCCACATGCTTATAATCATTTCCCCCTCTTTTGTTAGTGAGGCTCCCATCTTTTTCCCCTGCAGCTGACCTGCACTCGGTGGCTTCTTAAAAGTCCCGGATATGGAATTAAGCAGCTTCTCTCGCCACTCCTCTTCGCTGTTCTCCACAAAAAATCTATTAGCAGCTTCTCTCACCAGCTCCTCTTGGCTATTCTTGCCGAAAACTCTTTTAGCAGCTTTTCTTGTCGCTCCTCTTGGCTATTCCTGCGGAAAAGTCTTTTTTAGTGGCTGTGCCACCACGGGAAACCCCGAAATTAAAACTCTCGGAGAATCGCTCGCTATATCACGTCGGGGTCACCAGATGTCGCTGCTGAGACACAACGCGGGGATGTGGAAGCAGTTTCTTTATTGGTGTTCCATGGCTGGGCCGCACGGGTTTGATCCTACATGCGCCTCATTTACCCTTTATTAACACACCCGTCTCTGCATGATTGGATTAGATTATACATAAACATCCCAACCATGAGGAGGGACTTTTACTACATGGAAACTTCTGTCCTCCTCCTTTGCTCACTGATACCTCTGCCCTGGGTCGTTGCTGAGTCCTGAAAGGTTTCTCACAACCCCAGCCCTCTCAGCCTCTCTTTGTCCATAATGTGCTCCAGGCCCAATCATCCTTCTGGCCTCTGCAGGACTCGCTCCAGGCTGGGCAGGGTCTTCCTTGTGCTGGGAGCCCCATCCGGGACACAGCAGCCCTGGTGTATACTGCGGTGGGTTAACCTTGTCCAGCAGCTTGACCCCACCCAGCTGCTCCCTCCCTGCCCAGAACCAATGGGACAGAGGAAGAGAGTGAACCAGGAAAGCTCATGGGTCAAGAGAAAGCAAAAGAGGTCAGGGACCAGTCACTGGCACTGGCACAGACGTGTGGACTTGCTGAAGATCAATTGAATTTATTGACAGTTAAGAAAGTTCTGCATTGCGAGAAACAAGAACAAAATATTTCAGCCCATTCCCCTCCCGCTTTCTCTCACACTCAAATGACTCCTTTGCTTCCAGTTCCTCTGACCATCCCAACTCCAGGAGAAGCATGGAGGGTGGTGAAGAGGGGGTTAACAGTCAGTAAAGAACATCTCTGCTGCTCCTTCCTCCTCACACTTCTTTCTGCTCCAGTGTGGGTCATCTCCATGGGATCCCATCACATTTGTGGTCAAATCTCTGTGTGGTTCATTCCTTTCTCTCTACTCATGAGGCAGTGTCAGGGCCCTGAGAGCATCCATGGACCTTCATGGCCCTGACCAGCATCACCTAGAGCTCCACCCATCCCTCTGTCCATGGCCCAGGAGACCAGGTTTGACTTACATCTCCAGCTTGATCTCGAGCTGTAGGTATGCGGGTGTTCAGACACAGACACAGACACAGCCTGACCTGTCCATGGACCTTGTTGAGTCAGACTTGCAGAGACACTTCCCACTTTGGTTCTTTATGGGGTTAAAAATGGAATGACATTGTAGCCATCCCAAGTGCCAGAACCCAGGAGATTCACAGAGGGCTAAGACAATTCTTCTTCCTTTTTTTTCTTCATCAATTGATCGGGTCTGAGAGGCAATATAGAAAAGCAGGTGGGGTTTCAGGACTGTCAGTGATAGAAAGTGGACAGCCGAGCCTTCATATGTGAAATGATCTAAAGTCACAGCTTGTTCAAATCTGTTCCCTTCCTTTCTCAGAGCTCTTAAGTCTTGCACAGGAACCTGGAAGCTCTGAGATGCCTCCACCTCCCTTGCTTTTAGCAATTACGCTGACAGAACCCAAGTCATTGTGTTTGAGTTCTGTTTCCAGCCTAAAGCTGGAGATGGGCCAGGAGACTGGCAGAAGGATCCCACTCATCTGGACAAGAAGGTGGATGTTCCCAGTTATCACAGATGACTGATATCTGTGTTCATGGAGGTGGTCAATGCCAACATCCTTTCTTTTAATCGTACCTCGGTACCTTGTTGATGTCTAAAGTCTCTCTGTGGATGCTGACATGGACTGAGCAGCCTGGTCTGACCTCAGAGCTGGCCCTGCTTGGAGCTGGGCATTGGATTAGGGATCACCTGGGCTCTCTCATTCCCTATGTTTTTCGAAGACCATAAGAAGCAGATGCCCACTTAGCAGGTTGACCGGAGCCTCCCCCAGCAGGCCAAATTGTGCCCTCACACCTCATGCTGTGATCCCCTAACTCCATTCCTGGCAGACCTCCACCAGGTCCTCTCCAGTTTCTCCATTTTCCTTTTGAAAGGTGAGACTCTTTGGGTCCTGTGGCATCGTCCTGGTGCCAGAAGAGTGAGGGCAGTGATTGTCTCCTCTGCACAGCATCAAGAGTTGCTCACTCTGCTCCCTCCCAGTGAGTGGCTGGGGGTGGGCAAGAAGTTGTCAGGGGGACACAGGCAGGAGAGCTGACCCCGACTGACCAGAGGCAGATCCCATAACACAGATGCCATGCTTTAAGGGAGTGGCTTTAAGATTTAGAGAAGATTTAGATTAGACATTAGGAAGAAATTGTTCACAAAGAAGGTGGTGGGGCAGTGGCCAATGTTTCCCAGGGAAGCTATGGATGTCCCCTGCCTGGAGGTGTTCATGGCCAGGCTGGATGGGGCCTTGAGCAGCCTGGTGCAATGGGAGGTGTCCCTGCCTATGGCAAAGGGGGTGGGACTGGATGGGCTTTAAGGACCCTTCAACCCAAACCATTCAATGATTCTGAAAAGTATTGAAATAGAATATTTAAACTAAAACATATTTTTCTTAAGTGCACTTTGAAATCTTCTTCTTTAACCTCAATGGGAAATGACTCCAAGGAGCTGTACAAGGCTTGAAAACCTGAACAAAAGAAAGAACTCGTTAAGATTTTCTGTATATTAATGAGACCCAGAGTGGATTTGCTGATGAGTCCTTTAACCTCAGCTTCTTAGAGGAGACTGAAGAAACATCTCAAGAAGTTAAAAGCAGAACTCAGAGTATCTTGAAGTATTAATTGGTCTCAGTGAGGATTGTTACTAACAAAGCCTCCCCAGGGACTCGTTAGGGACGATAATTGGAGGCCATGATTGCAGGCAGGCAAAGGCACTGTGCAGGCAGCTATGATGCTGAGAAATGCCTGGCCATGCTTGAGGAAATAGAAAGGCCAAGCCCTGACCCCCAGGTCCTGTGAAGGCAGATCTGGCTTTGGCTAGAATGACATCTGTGTCATAACATTCTTACTTGGCCTTATAGAATTGGGAGCAGTTATTCCATATAATTCCAAATAGAGGCTTGCAGAGTTATGTGAGATGCCAAGGCTTTCACACAGCTCCATGGAGTTGCAGAAGAGTTGGATGATAGAAGGGTAGGGTCATAAAAGTGCTGTGTCACAGAAGAACACTCAGTGTGAGAATTCTTCATTGTGAGAATTGTCAGGCCATAGAAGAGTCGGGTCATAGAGGAGTAACAGGAGAGTTTGGTTTGAGATGGTTCATAGAAGTGTTCCGTCACAGAGGTTTCACATATGATGTCATATAAGAGTTTGCTCATAGAAAAGGCCTTAGAAATGTCAGATATAGAAGGTCAGAGTAGATCTGTGTGATAGACACCTTGGTTCACAGAAGACTCAGGTTTTAGAATAGTTGCGACATAGAGAAGTTGTTGAAGATTTCAGTGATAGAAGAGTCGGCTCATAGAAGACTTTGGTTTGGAAGGTACATGGCAGTGTTGGATCACTCAAAGATTACATCATAGAAGTGCCGGGTCATGGAAAGGGCAGATCCTATAAGATTTCGGTCATAGAGGAGTTGGGAGGATTGACACCAGAGTGGGTCAGGTCAAAGACGTGTCAATTAATTATAGGGTCGCAGAAGAGCTGGTTCATAGAAGAGTCAGCTCATAGATGGTTCTCATCACAGATATGTCACAGCATAGATGATTTGGCCCATAGAAGAGTCGGGTCGTAGAAATTCAGGTCATAGAAGAATCAGAGCATAATCAAGTCATAGTGTTGGGTCAAAGAAGGCAGGAGTTATGGAATGGCCTGGTCATGTAAGAGATGGGTCACAGAATGGTTGGGTCGTATATTAATTGGGTCATAGAGGAGTCGGGCCATAGGAAGTCATAGAAGAGTAATAGAAGAGTTGGGTCATAGAAAGCTTGGGTTATAGATGGGTCATATTTTACAAGTGTTGTGCTACAGAAGAGTGAGATCCTAGAAGAGTTGAGTCACAGAAAGATCGGCTCATAGAAGGGAAAGAGAAGTATCCTTTATGGTAGGGTCTGGTCATAACATTTTCATAGACAATTTGTGTCACTAGAAAGGTCATAGAAGAGTCAGGACATCAAAGAGCAAGAGCATCACAGAGCAAGGCGCAGGCAGCTCCCAGCGCAGAGGCCACCTGCCTCCTCCAGATCCTACTGGAGAGTGAGTCCATTGTGCACTTGCCCTGGACAGCAGAGAGCTCTCCTAGGACACAGGACAGCATCACAGAGGCTGACATCATGGAAGTCACGGCCAGAACCATGGCTTGTGTTGCAAAGGGACCTCAAACATCAATCTGGTCCAACTGCTCTGCCAGTGGCAGGCAACAACCTCAACCCAATGAGGTTCTTAAAGCCCCATCCAACCTGACCTTGAACAGTACGAATGGTGGGGCATCCACAGCTTCTCCGGAAAAGTGCTCCAGCGTCTCATCACTTCTTTTTCATAAAAGCCCCTTCAGATATTGAAAGGCTGTTATAGGGAACCTTCTCTTCTCGAGCCTGGACAACCCCAGGACTGCCCAGACCCAGGTGCAGGACCCTTCACCCGGCTTTGTTGAACTCCTCCAGCCTGCCAAGGTCCCTCTGAGTGACATCCCTTCCATCAGGGATATAAACTGTGTTCAGACAAGTGTTTCACAGCACGAGGATCCAGCGTATTTGGACACCTCCTGCCAGAAGGATTTGGGACAAGGACCCCCAACAAAAGCTTTCAGTGGGAGCGCTGGTGCTTTACTATGAGTTCTGGTGTCCATACTGGAAGCACAGGCCCAGACTCCAGTGCCTTATTGGTATTTACTGGAAATCTGTTCTCTATACTGGTGTTTGTTGTGTTCATAGTGGGAGCACTGATCCAGTACTGACCCCACACTTGTGCCTTACTTGTCCATACGGCTGCCATATTGAGAGTACTGGTGTCTGTACTGGCGTCCCTTGTGTCTATACTAGGAGTACCTGGTCCCATACTGGTTCCGCACTGGTGCCTTCCTGGTCCATACTGGGAGCACTGGTACCATACCGGTCCCACACTTGAGTCTTACCGGTCTGTAGTGATGCTGTACTGGGACCACTGGAAGCACTGGAGTCCATACTGGTCCCACACTGGTGACTTAGTGGTCTGTACTGGGAGCCCTGTTGTTCATCCTGGTATCTCTGCTGTCCATACTGGGAGTAATTCTCCCATACTGGTCTCACGCTTGAGTCATACTGGTCTGTACTGGGAGCACTGCAAGCCCTGCTGTCAATACTGGGAGCACTGGTCTTATATTAGTCCTACTCTGGTGCCTCACTGGCCTCTACTGAGTGCCCTGTTGTCCATACTGGTGTCTCTGGTGTCCATGCTGGGAACACCGGTGTCCATTCTGGTGCCTTACTGGTCTGTACTGGGAGCACTGGTGCTGCACTAGGGACCACGGTGTCCATATTTGTGTCCGTGGTGTCCATACTGGGAATACTGGCCCCATATTTGTCCCACACTTGTGTCTTAGTGGTGCCATGCTGAGGGCACTGTTAGAATCATAGAACCATGGCATGGGTTGGGTTGGAAGGGACCTCAAAGCCCATCCAGCCCGACCCCCTGCCATGGATGGGGACACCTCCCACTGGAAAACGTTCTCCAAGACCCATCCAACGTGGTCTTCAACACCTCCAGGGATGGGGCAGCCTCCACTGCTCTGGGCAACCTGGGCCAGGGCCTCCCCATCCTCATGGTGAAGAACGTCCTCCTCATGGCTGGCATGTATCCGAGCAACTTCCATAATAACTGTGACTTCAGCAAGAAGAGAAACTGAGAAACGACAGCTGGTGGCTCAAAGGAAAATTCAAAACTTGCTGGAGAGGGGAAAAATAATCAAGAAGAGGAGCAGAAAATAAGCAAATTCCATCAGTGTTTAATTTACAGCAAGAGAAAAGGCTTCCCTGCACCTCCCCCTCCCTGGGTCCCAACCCTTGTCTGTGCCCAATGACAGCTCAAAGAGGGACGTGGCTCTGGGAGGTCAAACACCAACTGTTCATGCTGTCTGTGCTCCAGTTCCCCTCAGAGAAGGGCCTGGAGAGAAAGCTTAGGCTGGAGATGCCTGGGGAGGTGAAAAGGACTGAGTCCCATCCCTCCACTGTGGGGATCTACATTTGTACAGCCTGGTGTGGCCCCAGGGCCTAAAACACTGGAGGACTGATTCTGACCAAGGAAGCCTTCAGCAACAGCCACGAACGCAAACAACCCTTCCTGCCCTTGGGTGAGGCTCAGGCAGTCCTTGATTTCCTTCTCTGAAACCCATCAACATACAGGCGGTCCTATCAGGGTGTCCAACAAAGCCAGGATCAGGACAGTGAGGCCTTATCCCAGCAGGATCCCCAAATCAGAAAGGCTACAAAGAGGCAACAGCGTGAGTTGGAGCCACCATGGGCAAATCCAGGCACTGTGGGGTGATTCCTTCTGTGAGACACGTAGGACTGTCGGTATGGGGAGAAAGAGGAGTCAGAGGAGCTGCTGCATGAGGAACTGCCTGTCCACAGCCTGGGTGTCTGTCACAGTCAGTGTTGTAAATAAGAACGGAAAAGTGGTTCATTTGACCCAAAAGTCTGACTTGGGTGGCACAGAGTGGCACCTGCAGATCATGAGGAACCAGTGGGCAGTTCCTTACACTCCCATGTCTTGATCTGGATTGACAAGGTGATAGGAGGACATTCATCAACTCCAGTTGTGCTGCCTCTAGAACCACATCTGGGGGAGGCGACTCTGACATTTTTACCATGAGATAATTGAAATGATGTGAAATTAGTGGTGTGGTTCCATTGGTGCTGTTGGCCTGAGAAGATGGGGTAGGGTCACGGCTAGGTGTGAGTTAGTCAGTGTTTGGGTGCGGGTTCAAATGAGGCTCTGGAAAGATTTTAAATTTGGGTTTGAGTTTCTGGGGGGCTCATCACCCTCCCCTCATCTCACTAAGAGCATGTTGGTTTTGTCCATATTTAATTCCTCATCATCAACAATCCACTTCATCAGATTCCTTTCATTGCAAAAATTTGTCAGCTATTCTTCCAAACCTTCGCTAACAAATCTGTCCCCTGTGAGCTCTATATCAGACCCTCATCTCCGAAGATTCCAGCTCTTTTTGATACGAAACTGAGTTTCCTACTTCAAGCATCGAGTTTGATCATCTTTCTTTTTCACTCCTTCAAAATGATGCTGTTCAATGAGGGATAATTGCTAATTGATGCTTGATTGAGAGATGCCAAATCACCACTTGCTCTCAGTGCATTGCGGAGGAGGAAACACCTCACCCTTAGAGCATCAGGGTCTCATGGCTTCCTCATCCCCACCCAGGAGCCTGAGAGGGGTTCTTTCCACAGTCCTGTCCTTGGCATTGCACATCCCCACATGCCACTGTCCCAGGATGAGACCTGAGGAATGAGTGAGGGACAGGATCTCCATTACCAGGGGCTGAGGGGTCAGGGTTTGGCCCTTTGGATTCTTGAAACACATCCAGGTTGACTCAGCATCAGAGCCACCTTGACCTTGCTTTTCCCAACCTTTCATCACTGCCTCCACTTTCCTGCTCTAACGGGGCCCTGGAGATGCTTTCTCAGCAGTGCCCTCACTGGGACCCATTAACACCACAAGAAACTTTGCAGGAACTCTGCAAAGCCCAGCAGGGCTGAGGGCACTCCCAGGGTTTCTCGGAGAGATGATGGAGGCAGAGAGAGCTTAAAGGTGGTCAGGAGTGGGAGGATGACTGAGAGCTGATGGGAGGAGTAACCTTGGCAGTCCTGGACACGGTGAGTGTGGGTGCAGGGCAATGCAGGTGTAGATGCTGGTGGGCTCTCCTCAAGCTGGCACAGCCCCCAGCTCATGGGATGTGTGAGGAGGGGCTCTTGTGAGGCACTTTGGAAGGGCTGTGAATCCAGGGGGTGCAGCCAGGGGTGCCCCGGGCTGTCGTTCAGAGCAGGGTCCCTGCACCAGAGGGGTCTGTGTGCTGGAAGAGACTCTGCCACCTCCCGGAGTCAGCGCTCAGCCTGCCCGGGGAGATCCCCACTGTGCTGCAGGGAGAAGCTGTGGGTGCAAGAAGCACCTCCTGGCAGGAGAGGGTCTTTTTGCTGTTCAGAGTTTGCTGCGTGGATCAGGGACTGCTCATAGTTCCAAATCACCCCCGGGTGATTCTGAAGGGACATCTCAAAGGGAAGGATATTGAAGTTAATGGGCTTTCTTAATTCTTTCTTTTCAGTTTTCTGCTCTTTGTTAACGTGGAGAGAGAAATGGAAGAAGAGGTCCTGATGCATGAACAAATCACTGAGACTACTGAGCTTTAACTGTGAGTGAACAATGGGTCTGATGTGTTCCTCCTAAAGCACATTGAGCCACTCCTCTGCCTATGGACAGCAGCAGCATCACCTCTGCTGGACCCAACAAATCGTTCTGTCCTCTGGAAACTTCAAACAGGACCAAGCACCCAGGGAGAGCCCTGCAAAGAGGAAGGTTTCTGTAGGAGAGTGCGCAGAGTATGGAATGGGGTCTGTGAGCATGGTAAAAACGGGAGACAGGGAAACAGCTCCAAGGAGAAAATTATCCATGCACCTGGAATAGGATCAGGGAGTGAGAGGAAACTTAAAACAGAGGTGTTGTGAGAGGGAGAACTCCTAAAGCTCTGTGTGATCCCCTCCAGGGCAGCCCCTTCCTCTGAGCAAGCCCCCTTGCCTCCTCTCCCACCCAGCAAAGCCTCTGCCCTCAGGGCTCTGGGCTCCAGGGCTGAACCCCCTCCTCTGCAGCCACAGCTCCAGTGCCCTCTCCAGAGCCCAGGGGCTGAGAGCAACTGCCCGGCAAGGTTGGTGTCTGGGAGGGGGTGAGCACAGCTGGGGAAGGGGAACGCTGTCTGTGTGCCCGGCTGCCTCTGCCCTGGCCTCTCACAGCCAGACACTCACTCTCTTTCTCCCCGTTTCTCCCCTTGTCTCTGTTCTTGCTGTTCTCTCATTCTCACTGCCAGGCTCTCTGGGGATGGGAGTTGCAGCTGCAGAGTCACCCACTGCCCTGGTGGCTCCTTTCCTGCAGTTGTGTCCATGGGAACCCGTGTCCCAGCTTTGCTCTGAGCTGTGAGGCTGTGGGCAATGCAGTCAGTGGGGCTGGGGAAGGAGTTCAATCTCCCTTCATCAAATGCCATCAAATGACACTTGGCTTTCTCCTTAGGTGTCCTTCCAAGCTCTGAGCTTCCCTCCAGAATGCAAATCTGTCCTCTCACATCTTGGTGTTACCTGAAAGCCCTGTGGAGAAGCACAGAGAAGCTACAGCCAAGGAAATGCTGCTGGGTTTGTGAAATGAGCCGTGTGTGTCCTGGGCTGACAGCAGGGGCTGAGACCTTAGGAAAGGGGGAGACACTGAGTGCTGTGAGGTGGATCCCTCTGCTCTCAGCAGTGGCTTCTCAGGATGCCATGGGAATGTGATCCCCCTTCATCTCAGAAAGGTGCAAGCCCAGGGCAGCTGGGAACAAGAATGAGGGACAGAGCAGCTCCCCTCCCTCTGCACTGAGTCACAGGCAATGCCCTCCCATCCCAGGAATTCCCTTGTTGTCCCAAGGAGGGCTCCAGGCATGGAGCTGACTGATGATATCCTGGGAAAAGAAAAGCAGTGGAGGGTGTGCTTTGTGAGAAATGGCTTTGATGTTGCTTCAGACATATCTCACATCTCCCCTAACTTGTCACTATATTCTTCTTCATGTTCAGTGCTTCACATCCAGAGGCAGCAGATGTCCAACAGCAGCTCCATCACCCAGTTCCTCCTCCTGGCATTCGCAGACACACGGGAGCTGCAGCTCTTGCACTTCTGGCTCTTCCTGGGCATCTACCTGGCTGCTCTCCTGGGAAATGGCCTCATCATCACCACCATCGCCTGTGACCACCACCTCCACACCCCCATGTACTTCTTCCTCCTCAACCTCTCGGCTCTAGACCTGGGATCCATCTCCACCATTGTCCCCAAATCCATGGCAAATTCTCTATGGGACACCAGGACCATCTCCTATGCAGGATGTGCTTCTCAATTCTTTGTCTTTCTGTTTTTCATTGCAGCAGAGTATTCTCTTCTCACCATCATGTCCTACGACCGCTACGTTGCCATCTGCAAACCCCTGCACTACGGGACCCTCCTGGGCAGCAGAGCTTGTGTCCACATGGCAGCAGCTGCCTGGGGCGCTGCGTTTCTCAATGCTCTGCTGCACACGGCCAATACATTTTCCCTGCCCCTCTGCCAGGGCAATGCTGTGGAACAGTTCTTCTGTGAAATCCCCCACATCCTCAAGCTCTCCTGCTCACACTCCTACCTCAGGGAAGTTGGACTTCTTGGCGTTAGTGCCTTTGTGGCTTTTGGCTGTTTTGTTTTCATTGTGGTGTCCTATGTGCAGATCTTCAGGTCAGTGCTGAGGATCCCCTCTGAGCAGGGACGGCACAAAGCCTTTTCCACGTGCCTCCCTCACCTGGCCGTGGTCTCCCTGTTTGTCAGCACTGGAGTATTTGCCTACCTGAAGCCCCCCTCCATCTCCTCTCCATCCCTGGACCTTGTGGTGTCATTTCTGTACTCAGTGGTGCCTCCAGCACTGAACCCCCTCATCTACAGCCTGAGGAATCAGCAGCTCAAGGATGCAGTGTGGAAACTGATATCTGGATGGGTCTCTGAAGCAATAAATTACTCGTCATGCTCTGCATAACCATTTTCATAGAACTCATGGCACACCCAGATTGGCTTCTGTATATTTTGTTGCTGGTGGTTTTTTTATTTATCATGATGTCCTTTCTCTTTCACTGTTCACTGTTCTTGTCTGACTGAACTCTATAGCTGAGGAGCTGTGCTCCCTCTCTGTTTAAATGAAATAAAGAACCTGCAGTGATTGGTTTGGTTTTTCTGAGACACTTCTCTTTTCTTACTGGTCGGCTGTGTAAATGAGGAGCTGTGTTCCTATGTGTTTAAATAAAATAAAGAGATATTCAACAACGTTTGTTCCCTGATATCTTTCCTACAAGGACTTTTTGGAGCTGCAGGGACAATTCCTGTGGCCATGGGTGGAGGGGAAAAGAGTCCCAGCACGGCAGCACTGCCAGGCACCAGCGCTTGATCTCCCAGAGCTGTTCTCTTTCCCTTCCACACTCCCTTCGTCATTCCTTCCTGTAAGGCCTGAGGGCTCTGAGCTTGGTCACAGCGGTGCTGCGTGGCAGTGCTGTGCCCGCAGGCAGGGACAGGCAGAGGGCACTTGTGGGACAGAGATGTGTCCACAACAGCCTTTCCATACAGAGAGGTCATCTCCTCAGGGCAGCACCTGAAGGCTTAGGGCTTCTACTTAAGTATCTCTTAAGAACGTGACCAATGGTGAATCACAGATGGAAACACCAGTGTACAATGAAAGAGTTCTGGTGAGCGAGGTTTTGGCAGGCTGCAGAGCACTTGCCCCTCTCCAGGGTGTCCAGACTGGCCTGGCTGCCAGTCCAGGTTCCCTCTCTGTGCAGCTCACAAGGCCACTTTTAAGACCCAACCGTCTAAGTTTGGGCCCTTCTCTCTCCTGACCCAACTTTTCCATTAATGTTCTATGACCTGACTCTCCTATCACCCTTCTGTGACCCGACTTATCGAAGACCCAACTCTTCAATAATTCCACTCACCTATGACTCTACTCTGACCTGGCTCTTGTGTGATCCAACTCTTCTATCATTCTTCTCTCAGCCTGCTCTTCTATAATCGAACTTTTGTCTGACCCTTCATTGATCCAACTCTTCTATGACCTTACTATCATTCTAAGACACTGCTCTTCCATGATCCTATTCTTCTATGACTCACTCGACTCTTCTGTGACCTTTCTGTGACCTGACACTTCTATCACCTAACAGTACTATGACCCAGCTCTTCTATGATCCTATCCTTCTATGACTCAAGGCTTCTATGACCCTTTTGTGACCGAAATCTTCTATGACACTGAGGTTTGATGACCTCATTTTTCTATCTCTCTTCTGTCATGTGATATTTTTATGACCCCACCCTTCTATTAGCCAACTCTTCTCTAACATTTCTATATACCGAGTGTTCTTCAATCCCTCTATATCCCAACCCTTTTGTGACCCCACTCTTCTATGACTTTTTGTTCCTTCTGTGACCTGACTCTACTATGACCTGACTCTTCTATGACCTGACTGATCTCTGAGCCTTCTATAACCTGACCCTCATATGACCTGACTCACCTATGACCCTTCAGTGACCCAATTCCTCTACTACCCAACTCTTCTACAACCTTTCTTTGACCCAAATCTTCTGGTGCTTTTCTAGGCCCAAAATCTTCTATGGTCTGACTCTCCTTCGATCCTTCTAAAAAACTGCTGTTATTCGATTCTTCTATGCCCCAGTTCTTTTATGACCCAGGTCTTCTATGACCCCACCATTCTATGACCCAACCTTTCTATGGGATCTTATAATCAATGAGCCAACCAGGTGCCTTCTGCTGGCCTGTCACAGACACTGCCAGATGTGAGCTTCAAAGCACAAATCTCAGCCATGAAGCAGCATCTGACCTATCTGATGCTTCAGAAATCAGTGACCTCACAGTCTCTTTCCCAGCCATGTTCCTGCTGTTGGCCTGTCCCCTGCAGAGGCAGAAGTGACCTCACAGCCCCCTTCACAGCCATTGCCTTCCTACTGGATTATGAGTTCTTGAGACACACCTGGCCATGTGATACCTTGTCCACCCATGAGACCAGCAGGAAGATTCGCCAGGAGGGGTTTAGATTGGATATCATGACAAAGCCCCTTCACACTCAGGACGTTCTATGCTTCTATAACTCTTTATTTTACCTACAAACAAACCAACACCTCTTTCCAAACAGCCTCAGCCATCGCTTGAGACAACACACAAGTCAAAGAAAAGCAGTTGTGGAAAAGGATCACTGGTGTCATTTCAACATAATTTGATCCCATTTGAATTTAAGAAACTTGTAGAACTTTTGAAAGCAACCTAAGAGTCCCCATCCTGTTGTCCTCTCCTACTCCTTCTCCTTGGTTTTGGCTGAACTGAAGAAGCAGTCTGGCATGTGGGCTGTTCCTCAGCAGCCTGGTCCTTCGACTTGGTTGTGCAAGGGGAATGGAAAGACCTTTTCTCTGTGAGTGTCCTCAGGAGACTGTTCCTTTTTGGGGAGGTGGATGGTTCTGAATCCATGTGCCCTTGCTGAGGACGGGCAGGGCTCTTCTTCTTGGAGGACTCAGTGACTCCAGACTGGGATGAGACTCTCGTGAGTTTCTTCTGTAGACTGGGAATCTGTAAAGGAAAAGAAAAGTCATTTCCTCAGGGCATGGAAGAGGCCAGCAGAGACCCTGGATAGGAAAGGTGTCCCAGAATGCTCAGAGACAGAGGCTGTTCTGGTGAACATCCAGCCCGCTCACTGGCTCAAGAGCGATCCCCATCCAGGCAAAGCAGAGGGAGAAGCCCTCTCTGCTGGACAAAGAAACCAAACACAGCAAGAGGAATGCTGCGGTAGCTTTGCTCTTACAAGACAAGGGCAAATATTCTCTAAGCTCTCCAGACCAAGGCTCCCCCTGAGGCGTTCGTGCACTGGGACAGTGGCAGAAGGCCAAGGAGAAGTGAGCCTCTCCGGCAGGGGAATGCCAGCACTCAGCACTGGAGCAGCACGTACCAGACAAAGCCTTCCCAAAGAAAGGGTGAGAGCAAACACATCTTTCCTGACTTTTTGTTTCCTAACGCCTGTCTCAGTATGTGATTTATCCCATACATTGAATAGGAAGATCAAAACAACACCAAACTACACTTCACACAACTCTCTGTGAACAGCTCTGCAGTGGCAGGAGGATTCCCATCTGGAAAAGGGGCTTCATTCTCCTCATCCTCCATCCCGCGCAGTTATTTCACCACTCAGCATCTCTCACAGCATCCGTGCCTCATGAATGTCGGTGTCTGCTCGATGCTGCAACAGCTTCGTTGGGTGTTTGGGAAACTCCTGTGCTGCTCAGGATCCGGGCTGGGAGGGAGCAAGCCCTGCCCTGAGGATTTGCTTCCCAGGCCTCACTGCTGAGCTCTGCAATTCCTCCATTCAGGCACCCAAATGCATTTCCAGGCCACAATCCAACAGCTGTCAACTAATTTTTCTCCAGCTCGAAGCCAATTCCATTCAGAATGAGTGAGGTGCAAAGAAGCCATCGACAACAGCCTTGAGGATCCCACTCAGCCCGCGTTTTGCCGAGGGACACTTGCTCTCCTCAGCCAGACTGGGGCACAGGCGTGAAACCATGAACCCCATCTGGCTGAGAGATGCCCCGAGCAGGGTCTGTGTGGGGCTGCTCTTTCTGGCTGTGGACAACACCCTTCTCTTCGGTAGAATCATAGAATCATAGAATCATGGAATGGTTTGGGTTCACATGACCTCAAAGCCCATCCGGTTCCACCACACCACAGACCCCCGCCCTCAACATCAAAATTGCGGATAATTCTAAAACTGAGGCTTTGATCCCTGAAAGAGCTTTTGGAACATAAGAATGAGCTCTTGGATCCTATAAATAAGGGTTTGGGCTCTAAAACTGAGGTGCTGGAAATTCAAAATCAGACTTTGGACCTTAAAAATGAGGCTCTTAAAATGAGTATGTAGACACAAAAAGATGAGAATTTAGGCCTTCAGAATATATCTGTGCATCCTAAAAAATCTTTGGGTCAAAAAACCATGTTGGAACTCTAGAATTGAGGATTTCAGCCCAAAGGGTGAGACTTTGGGCACTGAAGGGATGGGTATAATGCTACATGAGTCTTTTGGTGCTACAAGGGAAGGGAACCTCCTGGTTCCAATATGTCCCCAACAAATGAAGCTCTCGTCCTGAATGGAGGCCTTTGGTATCTCCACTGGAGGCTCTGAGCTGTAAAAGATGGGGTTGGATCCTTTCCATGAGAGTCTGGAGCTTCAAAAGGATGGTTTGGGTCCTAAAAGTGGTGCTTTGAAACTGAAACTGAGACTTTGAGCCCTGACATCAGGATTTGAGCCCTGAAACATTGATGTGGTCGCAAACAGGAAGGCTTTGCTCCCTGAAAATGGGACTTGAGAGGCTCCAAATGAGGGTTTTGAGCTCTCACAATTGTGGACTTGATTCTAAAATGAGGCTTTGTTCCGTGAAAAAAGGGCTTAGGGAGCCAAAATTGGGGCTTCTGGAGCAAAAAGAGGTGTTCTGCCCCCAAAACAGGGCTGGGGGCTCTGGCAGGAGGCACTGGGGCATCAGAGGGGCTCTGGACCCTCAGTCACACAAGCACAGAACCATTAAGGCTGGAAAAGCCTCTGGGCTCCCCCAGCCCCACCCCAGCTCTGAGCACGAAGTGAAGCATCAAATCTGCAAAATAAAGGCCCCTGACACTCATCTGTCCATGGTCATTCCTCCACGACTTTCTCTGGACTTGTAGGGACATTTCCAGAGGTTGAGGAAAAAGATTCCAAGCATCTCAGCTGAGTGCAGAGCAGGGTGAGCAACCACAGCTCTGGGAGTGGCAGCAGGAGAACAGAGACACTGCGACTGCTGCTGTGCAGAGCCGCTGTGTGAGCACGGGGAGGGCTCTGTCTCTGGGCACCCTGTGTGTGAGATGGGGCACAAGGTGTCCCAGTTCAGACCCTGCAATTCGGCAGCAAACAATGGGCAATGATTCCTTCCCTAAATTAATGAGGAAGGGGAATCAGGTAAAGAAAAGAAGTCCTGAAGATTGAAATAAAAAGATGGATTTAATAAATACAATAAAACCTCACACTATTCCTATCAGTAACATTCACAGTAACACTCACAGTAACACTCACGCTGCTGCAAGGTCTTGTTTTAGTACCAGTAGTGACTGTAGAATCACAGGATCACATCATGGAATCATGGAATGACTTTGGTTGGAAGGGTCCGTTGAGATCAGCCAGATCCAAGCCCCTTACCATGGGCAGGGACATCTTCAGCTGGATCAGGTTTCTTACAACCTCATCCAACCTGGACTTGAACTTGTCAGTATTAAAACTAGAATTAATAATAATTTATATTCAATATCAAGGTGTACGGCCCAGTTATAGATCGCGCACTATTAGCAATTGTCCCCTGGATACTCTGGGAAAGCTGAAACAGGGGAATCATCCCAGATAAGTCCCACACACTGATCATTTCCATGTCTGGCTGCACATCCCAACCATGAGGAGGGACTTTTCTACATGGAAACCTCTGTCCTCCTCCTTTGCTCACTGATACACAACTCCACCACCACTATTAATAAAAATGGAACCACTCTAATACTGACATTTCTTGCACCTCAGTCCCTCAGCTCTCGCCACTGCTGGTCACTCAGCCAAGACCTTTCTCACACATCACAGGCTCATGGCCTTGGCTCATCAAACACTGAGAACATCCATGGATTGGGTTCCCTCTGCTGCCTTGGGGCCTTGCTCAGTATTTCAGCCTGAAAGTCTTCTCTCAACCCCAGCTCTCTCAGCCTCTACTTGCCCATGAGCAAACGCCCTTCTGGCCTTGGCAGTACTTGCTCCAGGCTGGGCAGGTTATTCTTTCCTGTTAGCCCCGTCCTGGACACAGCAGCTCTGATGCTGGGACTTTTTCCAGGGACACAGGGTGACAGGGGGTGTATTTAAGGTTTAGAGAAGATTTGCATTAGACATTAGGAAGAAATTGTTCACAAAGAAGGTGGTGAGGCAGTGGCCAATGTTTCCCAGGGAAGCTGTGGATGTCCCCTCCCTGGAGGTGTTCAAGGCCAGTCTGGATGGGGCCTTGAGCAATCTGGTGCAATGGGAGGTGTCCCTGCCTATGGCAAAGGGGGTGGGACTGGATGGACTTTAAGGACCCTTCAACCCAAACCATTCAATGAGTCTGAAAAATATTGAAATACAATGTTTAAACTAAAACATATTTTTCTTAAGTGCACTTTGAAATCTTCCTTTTTAACCTCAACGGGCAATGACTCCAAGGAGCTGTGCAAGGCTTGAAGACCTGAAGAAAATTTGACTAAAAGAAAGAACTCGTTAAGATTTCTTTGTTTTAATGAGACCCAGAGTGGATTTGCTGATGAGTCCTTGAACCTCAGCTTCTTAGAGGAGACTGAAGAAACATCTCAAGAAGTGAAAAGCAGAACTCAGAGTATCTTGAAGTATTAATTGGTCTCAGTGAGTATTGTTCGTGACAAAGCCTCCCCAGGGACTCGTTAGGGCCAATAATTGGAGGCCATGATTGCAGGCAGGCAAAGGCACTGTGCAGGCAGCTGTGATGCTGAGAAAAGCCTGGCCATGCTTGAGGAAATAGAAAGGCCAAGTACAAGTACAAACTGTGTACTCATAGAAGAGTCATAGAAGAATTGTGTCATGGAAGGGCTATAGAAGAGTCAGGGAACAGAAAAGTCATAGCAAGACGTGTCAGGGCATATAAGAGTTTGGTCATAGAATATTTAGGCCATAGAAAAGTCAGATAGAGAAGGGTCAGAGAAGAGTTGAGTCATAGATGCCTTGGATACAGAAGACTCAGGTTTTAGAAGAGTTGAGACATAGAGAAGTAATTGAAGGGTGAGGTGATAGAAGAGTCGGCTCATAGAATAGTTTGGTTTGGAAGGTACGTGGGAGTGTTGGGTCATAGAAAGTTTACATCATAAAAGTGCCGGGTCATAGAAAAGGCAGCTTATATAAGATTTGGGTTATAGAGGAGTTCAGAGGATACACACCATAGTGGGTCAGGTCAAAGAAGTCTCAGTTAATAATAGGGTCACAAATGAGCTGGGTCATAGAAGAGTGTGGTCTGAACAGAAGAATGTGTCTGATCACAGAGGTGTCACAGCATAGATGGTTCGTGCCATAGAAAATTTAGGTCCTAGAAATTCATGTAATCGAAGAGTCAGTGAATAATCAGGTCATGGAAGGTTTGGGTCAGGAGTCATGGAATGACCTGGCCCTAGAAAGTCATAGAAGAGTAAGAGAAGGGTTGGGTCATACAAAGACTGGGTTACAGAAGGGTCAATTTTTAGAAGTGTTGTGTTAGAGAAGAGTGAGATCCTAGAAGAGTTGGATCACAGAAAAGTCAGGTCATAGAAGGGACAGAGAAGTATCATTTATGGTAGGGTCTGGTCCTAAAAGTTTCATAGAAAAAAGTGTGTCGCAGAAGGATGATAGAAGAGTCAGGACAGAAAAGATTCGAGTCATAGAAGTGTCATAGAAGGGTCATATAAGCATCAGGTCATAAAAGAGTTGTTAGAGGAGTGAGGTGATAGAAGGCTGAGGTCACAGAAGGACTGGGGCATAGAAGAGGTGGCTCATATATGTGTCTGGTCATGGAGGAGTGAGGTCATAGAAGTGCCGGGTCATAAAAGGGCCAGGCCAGAGGAGAGTTGGGTAACAGAAGGATGGTGAGACAGAATCTGCCCATAGGAAATCTACTTCCCCTCTCTTTCAAACATCCAGGAATGGGATCCGAGTGGATAAGGTCTGGGGCACAGCCTTTCATTCTCGTGCTCATCTTTTGCCCATTTGCGAAAAGGACATGCAATGTAGGAGTGGTGCCAGTGGGCAGGGAGTTTCCCCCATTCTCCATGACCTTTGGAAGGTGATGGAAAATGTCCTTAATGTCCCATAGACAGGGAAGGATTGTGTTAACAGCAGTTGAGCTAGAGACTTTAAATCATGGGGGATCATGACATACGTATCAAAAACAGAGGACAATAGACTCGTAAAATACGGCAAAGAGATACCATGTTCCTTTACCGTACGGCGGAACCCCTTAACTACCGAAAAAGAAAGAGCCTCCCACTGAGCCCCCCCGCCCTTGGTAAATAACGGGGGCTACTATGGTTTTTGCGATTTCTAATTCTCCCTCTTGTAAGGCTTGGCGCCTTATATTAACCCATATATCATGTGGATCAGGTGGATAAAGGTCTGGCTCCTTTTCAGGGTTCACCGGTCCTGGATCAAAGGGATCCTCCTCAGGAGGATAGCCGACAGCGCACAGTTCTGGTACCGCGGAGGGTCCATCCTTTACTGTGATAGCGGAGGGATAGTTGGAGAGTCCTCCTCCCCTTTCACCTTGTCTCGGGGGCTCTTTTCTTGTACTTTTAAAGTCTCAAAAATACTCCTCCACCACAGGAGCATCCGCTGTGCTTCAGCATTCCCTGTGCTTGCTGCATCCCACAGTTTAACCCCCACATCATCCCAAAGTTCCCACGTAAAATTAGTAGACTCAGTTACAGTGGGTATTTTTGCCTGTACCCATTTAACTATTACTTTAAGATCACGCCCAGAAATATTTTTCCCTTGTTTCATAAGAAAGGCTTTCATGAGTTCATATCCGTCTCTTTCATGGGAAGACACCTGGTTTCCCACGTTTCCCACAGCTCACCTCTCTTCCGTGGAGGGATTAGCGAGACCGGACAATTCCTGCTTCCTTGCAGCAGCTCATTCAAAGTTCTGTGGGACTCACAGCATGGCACTCAGATAGGGGGATCATAGGCCCTGGTATCGATCACGTATCGATCACGTCGGGATCACCAATTTGCCGCGATTGAGAGACGGGACACAGCCTGATGCCAGCAAGAGGTCGATTTTATTGTATTCTTAACATATATTTATACAAGTTATAAGCGACTTACAAGCGACATGTTTCACGCTGATTGGTTATAGTCCATTGCTGTATGAGCTAATATTTGGCATTGCTGCATAGCTACAGATATCTACTCTTTTTGCAGGTCATTAGCTTCTTTAGACAGTAACAAGGTTTCCTCCTATCTAGATGGTTGCTATGCCATTTGCACGTAGCCCACATAGCCGTTACTCCTTGCTCTTCTTTTCTTGAGGGGAGTTCTTGTTTTTAGCTTATCCAAGGTCTGTGGCCGAGCTTATCCAAGACATCCCCCTTAAACAATCCTTCTGTGCTTTGGGTTTTTCCATTGCCTGTCAGACCTTGTCCTACAGCCAAGGAAATCCCATCATCTCCTCTTCTGCTTCTTTAATTTTTCTTCTCCCTCCATCTGTTCTGTCTCCAAAATCCTCTCCAAGGGAAAGATTCATTGAATCATAGAATAACTCAGGTTTGAAGAGAGCCCTGAGCATCCTCTTGTCTCTCTCTCCTGCTCAAGGCAGGCTGATCCAGAGGAGGTTGTTAAAGGCCTCTGCCCAGCTTTGCATCATCTACAAAGGAGCTGAAAACATGCTCCATCACATCATACAGGGAGACAATAAAGACGTTGAACAGTGCTGGCCCAAGTGCTGGTCACTGAGGGATGTCACTAGGAACTGGCTGCATGGAGGACTTTTTGTACCACTGATGACATTGGTTGTTCAGCCCACTTCTCACCCAGCGTCCACTTCTTCACTCCAGAGAGTCCCACCCTGGCTATGAGGACACCATGTCTAAGGCCTTGCAAAACTCCATGTACACCACATGCCCTTCTTTCCCTGCCCATTCTTGTCCAGCAGTCCCTTTCTTGTCCTTCAAAGGGGCTGAAATGCCTGCAGGACATGTCCCTTCCCCTACCTGGGGATGGCTGTAAGCTGACCTGCCTGTAATTCTCCCAGTTCTCGTTCCTGCTTTTCCTGAATATGGGTTTGATGTCTGCTTTTTCCAAGGACCCCAGAACCTCTCTGAGTGCTCGGGCACTTCTGAGAGCATAATCCAGACTCGCACAATCCGGGCTGAAGTAGCAGAGAGGAACACTTGCACTGAGGCTGTCCAAGGCAGCTGAGATGAATCTCCCTGGGCCGGTGGGGTGTCTTCCTGAAGTCACAGACAGAAATGCCAGGGTGCTGTCAGGAGTCCTCATCTGAGCTGGCCTTGTGCACCTCTAATGCACCCGAGGATATTCACTGACGAGGTCTGTCCCTTCCGCACACAGAGGCACTTCAGGAGTCACAGTGTCTCTCTGGCTTCTGGTTGTCAATCCCATAAGATGGGAAACACCTCAGCCCTGCAGTGTGTCGCCCTGACCTGCATTTCTCTGAGATACCCCACGTCATGAGAAATGGGCAGAGGGATCTCGGTTCAAGGAAGCACATCCAAGTTCAGGCAATTTCCCACGGGATTTTACTTTCAGTGTGAAGTGACCTCAAGGAAATATCATTCCCAAAGGACTTCATGGAATCCAAGGAACACTTGGTCTCAAGTCTGGTCTCACTTGGGTTCATCTCCCCTCACGCAAACTGGGGTGAGAGACCATTGGTGGTTGTGAGGGGCTGCTCTGGGATGATTGCCATGGGGCAGCTGTCCCAGGGTTTCAGACACACCTGGGCACAGACCAGACCCTGCTCTGCCGCTTCTTCAGGTCTCTCACAGGGAGCCTGGTTGTAGTAGCCTGTCCCAACCCTGCACAGACAACTGCTGATCTGCACATTGGTGTTTGTATCTGCGAGAAATATTCTTGGCAATGTTCTTAAGAGAATCTTTGGAAGAGGGCTTAAGCCCTCACAACCTGCCCTGAGGAGATCCTCTTTCTTTATGCGAAGGCTGTTCTGGAGGCATTTCTGTCACAAATAACCTCTGCCTGTCCCTGCCTGCGGGCACAGCACTGCCACGCAGCACCGCTGTGACCAAGCTCAGAACCCTCAGGCCTTACAGCGAGACAAGGGGTGAGGAGCAGAGTGTGGAAGTGGAGACAGAAGAGCTCTGGGAGATCAAGCGCTGGTGCCTGGCAGTGCTGCCGTGCTGGGACTCCTTCCCCTCCACCTATGCCCATAGAAACTGTCCCTGCAGCTCAAAAAAGGCCTTGGAGGAAAGATATCAGGAAAGAAACATCGTTGAATATCTCTTTATTTTGTTGAAACACACAGAGAGCACAGCTCCTCATTTACACAAGCGACCAGTAAGAAAAGGGAAAGTTCTCAGGAAAAACAAAGCCGTCACTGAAGGTGTTTTATTTGGTTTCAACAGAGAGGGAGCACAGCTCCTCAGCTGCAGAGCTCAGTCAGACAAGAACAGTAAACAATGAAAGAGAAAGGACATCATGATAACTAAAAAAAACCCCACTAGCCACAAAACATAGAAAAGCCAGTCTGGGTGTGCTATGAGTTCCATGAAAATGGCTATGCAATACGTGATGAGCAATTTTTTGCTTCAGAGACCCATCCAGATATCAGTTTCCACACTGCATCCTTGAGCTGCTGGTTCCTCAGGCTGTAGATGAAGGGATTCAGTGCTGGAGGCACAACAGAGTATAAAACTGACACCACAAGGTCCAGAGATGGAGAGGAGATGGAGGGGGGCTTCAGGTAGGCAAACACTACAGTGCTGACAAACAGGGAGACCACGGCCAGGTGAGGGAGGCACGTGGAAAAGGCTTTGTGCCGACCCTGCTCAGAGGGGATCCTCAGCACAGCCCTGAAGATCTGCACATAGGACACCACAATGAAAACAAAACAGCCAAAACCTAAACAGACACTTAACACACTGGGCCCATCTTCCCTGAGGTAGGAGTGTGAGCAGGAGAGCTTGAGGATCTGGGGGGTTTCACAGAAGAACTGGTCCACAGCATTGCCCTGGCAGAGGGGCAGGGAAAATGTATTGGCCGTGTGCAGCAGAGCATTGAGAAACGCAGCGCCCCAGGCAGCTGCTGCCATGTGGACACAAGCTCTGCTGCCCAGGAGGGTCCCGTAGTGCAGGGGTTTGCAGATGGCAACGTAGCGGTCATAGGACATAACGGTGAGAAGAAAATATTCTGCTGAAATGAAAAACAGAAAGAGAAAGACTTGAGAGGCACATCCTGTGTAGGAAATAGACCTGGTGCCCCAGAGGAAATTTGCCATGGATTTGGGGACAATGGTGGAGATGGATCCCAGGTCAAGAATAGAGAGGCTGAAGAGAAAGAAGTACATGGGGGTGTGGAGGTGGTGGTCACAGGTGATAGTGGTGATGATGAGGCCGTTGCCCAGGAGGGCAGCCAGGTAGATGCTCAGGAAGAGCCAGAAGTGCAAGAGCTGCAGCTCCCGTGTGTCTGCGAATGCCAGGAGGAGGAACTGGGTGATGGAGCTGCTGTTGGACATCTGCTGACTCTGCATATGAAGCACTGGACATGAAGAAGAATACAGTGACAAGTTAGGGGAGATGTGAGATATGTCTGAAGCAACATCAAAGCCATTTCTCACAAAGCACAACCACCACTGCTTTTCTTCTCCCAGGATATCATCAGTCAGCTCCATGCCTGGAGCCCTCCTTGGAGCAACAAGGGATTTCCTGGGACTGGAGAGCATTGCCTGTGGCTCATTGCAGGGGGAGGGGAGCTGCTCTGTCCCTCGCTCTTGTTCCCAGCTGCCCTGGGCTTGGACCTTTCTGAGATGAAGGGGGATCACATTCCCATGGCATCCTGAGAAGGCACTGCTGAGAGCAGAGGGATCCACCTCACACCACTCAGTGTCTCCCCCTTTCCTAAGGTCTCAGCCCCTGCTGTCAGCCCAGGACACACACGGCTCATTTCACAAACCCAGCAGCATTTCCTCGGCTGTAGCTGCTCTGCGCTTCTCCACAGGGCTTTCAGGTAACACCAAGATGTGAGAGGACAGGTTTGCATTCTGGAGGGAAGCTCAGAGCTTGGAAGGACACCTAAGGAGAAAGCCAAGTGTCATTTGATGGCATTTGATGAAGGGAGATTGAGCTCCTTCCCCAGCCCCACTGACTGCATTGCCCACAGCCTCACAGCTCAGAGCAAAGCTGGGACACGGGTTCCCATGGACACAACTGCAGGAAAGGAGCCACCAGGGCAGTGGGTGACTCCACAGCTGCAACTCCCATCCCCAGAGAGCCTGGCAGTGAGAATGAGAGAACAGCAAGAACAGAGACAAGGGGAGAAACAGGGAGAAAGAGATTGAGGGTCTGTCTGTGAGAGGCCAGGGCAGAGGCAGCCGGGCACACAGACAGCGTTCCCCTTCCCCAGCTGTGCTCACCCCCTCCCAGACACCAACCTTGCCGGGCAGTTGCTCTCAGCCCCTGGGCTCTGGAGAGGGCACTGGAGCTGTGGCTGCAGAGGAGGGGGTTCAGCCCTGGAGCCCAGAGCCCTGAGGGCAGAGGCTTTGCTGGGTGGGAGAGGAGGCAAGGGGGCTTGCTCAGAGGAAGGGGCTGCCCTGCAGGGGAGCACACAGAGCTTTAGGAGTTCTCCCTCACACAACACCTCTGTTTTAAGTTTCCTCTCACTCCCTGATCCTATTCCGGGTGCACGGATAATTTTCTCCTTGGAGCTGTTTCCCTGTCTCCGGTTTTTACAATGCTCACAGACCCCATTCCATACTCTGCGCACTCTCCTACAGAAACCTTCCTCTTTGCAGGGCTCTCCCTGGGTGCTTGGTCCTGTTTGAAGTTTCCAGAGGGCAGAACAATTTGTTGGGTCCAGCAGAGGTGATGCTGCTGCTGTCCATAGGCAGAGGAGTGGCTCAATGTGCTTTAGGAGGATCATATCAGACCTGTTGTTCACTCACAGTTAAAGCTCAGTAGTCTCAGTGATTTGTTCATGCATCAGGACCTCTTCTTCCATTTCTCTCTCCAAATTCCCCAAGAGCAGAAACCAAAAAGAATTAGGAAAGCTCCTTAACCTCAATATCCTTCTCTTTGAAATATCCCCTCAGAATGACTCGGGGGTGATTTGGAGCTGTGAGCAGTCCCGATCCACGCAGCAAACCCTGAACAGCAAAAAGACCTTCTCCTGCCAGGAGGTGCTTCTTGCACCCACAGCTTCTCCCTGCAGCACAGTGGGGATCTCCCCGGGCAGGCTGAGCGCTGACCCCGGGAGGTGGCAGAGTCTCTTCCAGCACACAGACCCCTCTGGTGCAGGGACCCTGCTCTGAACGACAGCCCGGGGCACCCCTGGCTGCACTCCCGGGATTCACAGCCCTTCCAAAGTGCCTCACAAGAGCCCCTCCTCACACATCCCATGAGCTGGGGGCTGTGCCAGCTTGAGGAGAGCCCACCAGCATCTACACCTGCATTGCCCTGCACCCACACTCACCGTGTCCAGGACTGCCAAGGTTACTCCTCCCATCAGCTCTCAGTCATCCTCCCACTCCTGACCACCTTTAAGCTCTCTCTGCCTCCATCATCTCTCCGAGAAACCCTGGGAGTGCCCTCAGCCCTGCTGGGCTTTGCAGAGTTCCTGCAAAGTTTCTTGCAGTGTTAATGGGTCCCACTGAGGGCACTGCTGAGAAAGCATCTCCAGGGCCCCATTAGAGCAGGAAAGTGGAGGCAGTGATGAAAGGTTGGGAAAAGCAAGGTCAAGGTGGCTCTGATGCTGAGTCAACCTGGATGTGTTTCAAGAATCCAAAGGGCCAAACCCTGACCCTCAGCCCCTGGTAATGGAGATCCTGTCCCTCACTCATTCCTCAGGTCTCATCCTGGGACAGTGGCATGTGGGGATGTGTAATGCCAAGGACAGGACTGTGGAAAGAACCCCTCTCAGGCTCCTGGGTGGGGATGAGGAAGCCATGAGACCCTGATGCTCTAAGGATGAGGTGTTACCGGTTTGGGAAGAAGAGCTGGCAAATTTTTGCAAGGAAAGGAATCTGACGGCGTGGATTCTTGATGGATGAGGAATAAAATATTGACAAAAGCAACGTGTTCTTATTGGGATAGGGGAGAGGGTGATGAGCTCCACAGAAACTCAAACCCAAACCCAAGCACTGATTAACTCTTATCTGCCCTGACCCTACCCCTTTTTCCGAGGCACAGCAGCAGTGGAACCACACCACTAATTTCACATCATTCCAAGGTTACCATGATAACAACGTCAGAAAAAAAAACCCAGATATTGTTCTAGAGGCAGCACAACGGGGTCTGATGAGCATCTTCATGTCATCTTGTCATTCCAATTCAAGATGTGGGAGATTAAGGACCTGCCCAATGCTTCCTCATGATCTGCAGGCACCACTGGGTGTCACCCAAGTTACTCTTCTGGGTCAAATGAACCACTTTTCCGTTCTTATTTACAACACTGACTGTGACAGACACCCAGGCTGTGGACAGGCAGTTCCTCATGCAGCAGCTCCTCTGACTCCTCTTTCTCCCCATACTGACAGTCCTACGTGTCTCACAGAAGGAATCACCCCACAGTGCCTGGATTTGCCCATGGTGGCTCCAACTCACGCCGTTGCCTCTTTGTAGCCTTTCTGATTTGGGGATCCTGCTGGGATAAGGCCTCACTGTCCTGATCCTGGCTTTGTTGGACACCCTGATAGGACCGCCTGTATGTTGATGGGTTTCAGAGAAGGAAATCAAGGACTGCCTGAGCCTCACCCAAGGGCAGGAAGGGTTGTTTGCGTTCGTGGCTGTTGCTGAAGGCTTCCTTGGTCAGAATCAGTCCTCCAGTGTTTTAGGCCCTGGGGCCACACCAGGCTGTACAAATGTAGATCCCCACAGTGGAGGGATGGGACTCAGTCCTTTTCACCTCCCCAGGCATCTCCAGCCTAAGCTTTCTCTCCAGGCCCTTCTCTGAGGGGAACTGGAGCACAGACAGCATGAACAGTTGGTGTTTGACCTCCCAGAGCCACGTCCCTCTTTGAGCTGTCATTGGGCACAGACAAGGGTTGGGACCCAGGGAGGGGGAGGTGCAGGGAAGCCTTTTCTCATTCTGTAATTTATACTCTGATGGAATTTGCTTATTTTCTGCTCCTCTTCTTGACTTTTTTTTCCCTCTCCAGCAAGTTTTGAATTTTCCTTTGAGCCACCAGCTGTCGTTTCTCAGTTTCTCTTCTTGCTGAAGTCACAGTTATTATGGAAGTTGCTCGGATACTAGCCAGCCATGAGGAGGACGTTCTTCACCATGAGGATGGGGAGGCCCTGGCCCAGGTTGCCCAGAGCAGTGGAGGCTGCCCCATCCCTGGAGGTGTTGAAGGCCACGTTGGATGGGGCTTGGAGAATGTTTTCCAGTGGGAGGTGTCCCCGCCCATGGCAGGGGGTCGGGCTGGATGGGCTTTGGGGTCCCTTCCAACCCAATCCATGCCATGGTTCTGTGATTCTAAGAGTGCCCTCAGCATGGCACCACTAAGACACAAGTGTGGGACAAATATGGGGCCAGTATTCCCAGTATGGACGGCACAGACACAAATATGGACACCGTGGTCCCTAGTGCAGCACCAGTGCTCCCAGTACAGACCAGTAAGGCACCAGAATGGACACCGGTGTTCCCAGCATGGACAGCAGAGACACCAGTATGGACAACAGGGCACTCAGTAGAGGCCAGTGAGGCACCAGAGTAGGACTAATATAAGACCAGTGCTCCCAGTATTGACAGCAGGGTTCCCAGTGCTCCCAGTACAGACCAGTATGACTCAAGCTTGAGACCAGTATGGGAGAAGTACTCCCAGTATGGACAGCAGAGATACCAGGATGAACAACAGGGCTCCCAGTACGGACCACTAAGTCACCAGCGTGGGACCAGTATGGACTCCAGTGCTTCCAGTGGTCCCAGTACAGCATCACTACAGACCGGTAAGACTCAAGTGTGGGACCGGTATGGTACCAGTGCTCCCAGTATAGACCAGGAAGGCACCACTGCGGAACCAGTATGGGACCGGTACTCCTAGTATAGACACAAGGGACGCCAGTACAGACACCAGTGCCCTCAATATGGCAGCCGTATGGACAAGTAAGGCACAAGTGTGGGGTCAGTACTGGATCAGTGCTCCCACTATGAACACAACAAACAACAGTATAGAGAACAGATTTCCAGTAAATACCAATAAGGCACTGAAGTCTGGGCCTGTGCTTCCAGTATGGACACCAGAGCTCATAGTAAAGCACCAGAGCTCCCACTGAAGTCTTTTGTTGGGGGTCCAAGTCCCAAACCCTTCTGGCAGGAGGTGTCCAAATACGCTGGATCCTCGTGCTGTGAAACACTTGTCTGTTCACACTCTATATCCCTGAGGGAAGGGATGGCACTCAGAGGGAACTTGGGAGGCTGAAGGAGTTCAACAAGGCCGGGTGAAAGGTCCTGCACCTGGGTCTGGGCAGTCCTGGGGTTGTCCAAGCTCGAGAAGAGAAGGGTCCCTATAACAGCCTTTCAATATCTGAAGGGGCTTTTATGATAAAGATGATGAGATGCTGGAGCAGGTTTCCCAGAGAAGCTGTGGATGTCCCACCATTCATACTGTTCAAGGTCAGGTTGGATGGGGCTTTAAGAACCTCATTGGGTGGAAGGTGTTGCTGCCATTGGCAGGGGGTTGGACCAGATTGATGTTTGAGGTCCCTTTCAAACCAAACCATGATTCTGGCTGTGGCTTCCATGATGTCATCCTCTGAGATGCTGTCCTGTGTCCTAGGAGAGCTCTCTGCTGTCCAGGGCAAGTGCACAATGGACTCACTCTCCAGTAGGATCTGGAGGAGGCAGGTGGCCTCTGCGCTGGGAGCTGCCTGCGCCTTGCTCTGTGATGCTCTTGCTCTTTGATGTCCTGACTCTTCTATGACCCTTCTAGGGCACAAATTGTCTATGAAAATTTTATGACCAGACCCTACCATAAAGGATACTTCTCTTTCCATTCTATGAGCTGACCTTTCTGTGACTCAACTCTTCTAGGATCTCACTCTTCTGTAACACAACACTTGTAAAAATTGACCCATCTATAACCCAAGCTTTCTATGACCCAACTCTTCTCTTACTCTTCTATGACTTCCTATGACCCGACTCCTCAATTAATCTATGACCCAACCATTCTGTGACCCATCTCTTACATGACCAGGCCATTCCATAACTCCTGCCTTCTTTGACCCAACACTATGACTTGATTATGCTCTGATTCTTCTATTACCTGAATTTCTACGACCCGACTCTTCTATGGGCCAAATCATCTATGCTGTGACACCTCTGTGATGGGACACATCTATGAGCAGACTCTTCTATGAACCAGCTCTTCTGCGACCCTATAATTAATTGACACTTCTTTGACGTGACCCACTCTGGTGTCAATCCTCCCAACTCCTCTATGACCCAAATCTTATAGGATCTGCCTTTTCCATGACCCGGCACTTCTGTGACGTAATCTTTCAGTGACCGAACACTGCCATGTACCTTCCAAACCAAACTCTTCTATGAGCCGACTCTTCTATCACCCAAATCTTCAACAACTTCTCTATGTCCCGACTGTTCTAAAACCTGAGTCTTCTGTCAACAAATGTGTCTATCACACAGATCTACTCTCACCTTCTATATCTGACTTTTCTATGGCCTTTTCTATGAGTGAAGTGTTATATAACATGACACGTCTCTGACTCTTCTATGACCTCTCCATGACACGATTCTTCTATGACTCTTCTATGAATAAACGATTCTATAACTCATTTATCACCCGACCCTTCTCTGAACCAACTCTTCTCCAAACTGAACATTCTGTGAACTTTCTATGATCAGAAATCTTGGAAACCCCTAATAAACTTTCACACTTCAATGACTCAACTCTTCCACGACCTAAGCAGTCTATGATCCTTTTATGACCTCTGTGTTCCATGATCCGCGACTTCTCTAACCCAGCTCTGCTATGAGACTTCGAGGACCCAACATGGTTATATCTCTGTGTCCGAACACTTCTATTAACCGTCCCAAACCAAACTCCTCTGTTACTCCTCTATGACCCGACCCTTCTGTGACCTGACAAGTCTCACACTGAAATGTTCTAACATTCTCCTATGACCCAGCCCTTTTTAAGACCTGACTCTTCTACTGACCCAACTCTTCTGCAGCTCCATGGAGCTGTGTGAGAGCCTTGGCATCTCACATAACTCTGCAAGACTCTGTTTGGATTTACATGGAATAACTGCAACCAATTTGATTTGGCCAAGCGAGAATCTTCCTGACACCACTGTCACTGTAGTCAAAGCCAGATCTGCCTGCCCAGGGCCTGGGGGTCAGGGCTTGGCCTTTCTGCTTCATCAGGCAAGCCCAGGCTTTTCTCAGCATCACAGCTGCCTGCACAGCACCCTGGCCTGCCTGCAATCATGGCCTCCAATTATCGGCCCTAACGAGTCCCTGGGGAGACTTTGTTAGTAACAGTCCTCACTGAAGCCAATTAATACTTCAAGATACTCTGAGTTCTGCTTTTAACTTCTTGAGATGTTTCTTCATTCTCCTCTAAGGAGCTGAGGTTCAAGGACTCATCAGCAAATCCACTCTGGGTCTCATTAAAATACAGAAAATCTTAACGAGCTCTTTCTTCAAGCCCTGTACAGCTCCATGGAGTCATTTCCCATTGAGGTTGAAGAGAAAGATTTCAAAGCAAACCTAAGAAACATATATCCATTTAAACTTTCTTTTCTTCAGCTCTTCAAGTCCTTGCACAGCTCCTTGGAGTCATTTCCCATTGAGGTTAAAGAGGAAGATTTCAAAGTGCACTTAAGAAAAATATGTTTTAGTTTAAACATTGTATTTCAATACTTTTCAGACTCATTGAATGGTTTGGGTTGAAGGGTCCTTAAAGCCCATCCAGTCCCACCCCCTTGCCATAGGCAGGGACACCTCCCATTGCACCAGGCTGCTCAAGGCCCCATCCAGCCTGGCCATGAACACCTCCAGGCAGGGGACATCCACAGCTTCCCTGGGAAACATTGGCCACGGCCTAACTACCTTCTTTGTGAACCCCTGAAGAGTGAGGGGCACCAGAAGTACACAATCCCTTGGCATTACCGCCTTTGCCAGATGAGCCGGATGATTGGGACAATCCCATGGCAGGAGGGATGGGGAGGAGGGGGGAGGGGGCGGCACTGAGGCAGCTGATTCAAAACAGAAAGATCGAGGCTAACGCCGAGCCAACCTCTGGGGGTTCCTCCGGTAAACCTCAAACCCCTCGGGTGTGGGATTCACCCTCGGCACAGGTTACTGTGAGACCGTATGATCCCTGTGCATTTTGGCAAAAGGTAAAACAACAGGCTGTGCTAGAAGGACAGTGGACATTGTCCGAGGCAATAACTACACCCTTAAAGGAACGTGACCCGAGTCCTGAGACAGCTATGGCATTCCCGGTGGTCCGGGGGGATCCAGGACAGGGAATTATGGATGAGCACAGACCATACACCTGGAAAGTAGTACAGGAACTTCAAAAAACTGTTACACAGTATGGTCCCAGCTCCCCTGCAACAATGCAATTGCTTCGATTATTAACTATGGAAGACACTATGCAACAAATGCTTCTCATCAATTTTTTCACCAGGGTCACAGAGCACTCAAGAGACAGTTTCAGCTTTCTACTACTGAAGCTCGATCTATCGTTGCCTCATGTCCCGATTGTCAAGGCCAACGTTTTCCAACAGTTTATGGAGTAAATCCTAGAGGCTTACAGGCCCTACAAATTTGGCAAAATGATATAACTCATATTACAGAATTTGGCCGACAAAAGTATGTACATGTATCAATTGATACCTTTTCTTCTGTCATTATTGCTACTGCACATACTGGAGAAACAGCAAAAGATGCTATTGGGCATTGGCAAAAAGCCTTCGCCACCTGTGGTGTTCCTCGACAAATTAAAACTGACAATGGTCCCGCTTATGTTTCTGGGGGAGTGAAAGCATTTTTAGAGTCTTGGGGTGTCAGCCATGCTACAGGTGTTCCTCACTGCCCCACCAGTCAGGCACTTGTAGGATGTGCCCATGGTACACTTAAGTGCCTTTTACAAAAACAAAAGGCAGGAA